>NW_025052432.1:0-11561 GCF_019279795.1 Protopterus annectens | reverse complement strand
GTTAATTTCCACGGGGAAAGTTCTCCTTTCATATTATTGCACATGCTAGCTTCTGTGTTGGTCTCTCAAACCTGCCTCTTACTAAAACATCCTTCAAACTTCTCCCTCTCTGGAAAGAAATAGTAAGCTCAACATTCACCAAAGAAGGTACCTCCCTTCTTGTCTTGTTCCAACTATTTTTTATCATTTCATTAAATGAATAAAGAGTGCAATTGGCAGAACTTCATGGGTTAATTGTTAGCTTAACAATTAGGAACTGATTTTATTATGTAATGAATTGTTGAGGTGATATGGGCTTGCTGTATAAAAAGGACTGTGTGAGTGGCTTCACTTTTTTACTCTGTAAAGGCTTGCAGCCGAGAGGCGCTAGGAGAGGAGAGACAACTAAAACTCTGTAAAGGCTTGCAGCCGGCGCTAGGAGAGGAGAACAACTAAAGGTTTTTATTAAATTACTTATTTTGGAAAGTAGAGCTGTTTCACTGGTCTTTATTGTGGTTTCAGAATAATTGCTTTTTGGATAGTAGGTTGATTTTGTATCCATGACCAGTGAGGAAATTCTGTAGTCTCCTTTCTCCTAATTTCCGAGAAGTTAATATGGATTTCAGCAATGAAGACATGGAAAGCGCGTAACAGTGTGTCCAGGACAGAAGGAGGAGAGAGTATTATTGTGTTGTGGACAAAGAACCAACAATGCAGATACATCAACAATGTTGTGATGCCAAGTGCATTTAAAAGATGGAGGAGAGGGGTGTTCAAGACAGCGTGTTATTAACAACGCTTTGCCAAAATAGGTAAAAAGAAAGATCCATTAACTCGCCAGCAGTGCAAGATTTGGCTGCTACTCAGCTAGAGAGAATTATTTTTAAAGAGACTTCTGTATTTTATAATATTAATAATAGTCTCCAGAGATATTTGAGCTAGATATAACACCAAGAGGTTTAAGAGCACTCAAGAATCCATCTTCACCATTTATACCTCTAAAGAACTGGAGACCCATTTTCAAGAGAGATGAGAGTAGCTGCAATTCATCGCTGCAGCACTAGAATGGTAGTAAATATATTGGTGGAGAGAGATAGAGTAAAGAGGAAAATTACAGGAAGGAAACTAAACATTTATGTGAAGAAATTATTAAAACTTCATCTAGCAAAGTGCTTGAGACATTCTTGAATGATACTAATATGAAGTTGAATCCTATGAAAAAAAAGAGGTATTGCAGCGGAAGACACTGAAGCTGCAAAAGGGACCAATTTCAAGGACATGAACAGAAGGGCTTTCCTGTTCACCACTAACCAGTTTCAACACAACAAGGCGGGCGTTAGTTTTAAGAGGGATGACATCACTTCAGAGGCACAGGGGAACAAGAGTTTTATGTCTGGGGAGAGTGGAGCATCTTCAGTCGAGGAGGAAGAGGAGTTTCCAGTTCTGCAGTCGGCAGAAGATGAAAAGAACCTTCGGGAATACTTTTGAGCAAACTCCAACAGAAGCCGACGGTGGCAGTGTCAACCGTAAGCGAGGATGGCAGGCATACGTGCTGACCAGACCACAGGGACCCGGGAGATGGACATTATAAAAAGAAAAGTAAATGGACAAATAAATAAGGTACTGGCCCCACTAATACAAATGAATATGTATTATTAACTTGTCTGAATATGAATTTAACACAGTGGAAATGAATGTCCTAGAGAAAGGACTGAAATTCATACCCACAGTGTTACCTAGACTCTATGAAGTTAAGGGAGAAATTCTAGAGCTGGTAAGGAAAATGTATTTAAAGAATATTCTTTAATCAAAAGGATAGATGATTGTTTAGAAAGTTCAAGCGATTCAGTAACAAGTGAGGACAACTGTTGACAAACTGTTGAACAGCAACCAAAGTAGAGAAAAAAAATGGCCACACAGTCAGATGGTATTTTTACAGCTTTTCTTCCACACTACTTTAATGTCCGGTGATGCTTCAGAAAAACCAGGAGCGCCTCCCAACGATCCCTGGTTTGCATAATCGTAGACAGGAAATGATGTTTTATCATGAACATTATTATTTACATTCAATATCAAAATACGAAAACTGCTAAAATAACGCTTTAGTAAAAAATTGTTATTTATCATTACTGATTTTTAAAAATGACATACTTTAAAAAAAATTTTTTTTTTTTTTTTTTCTTCTAATTGTCAATGTAAAACCTTATTTGGCATGACGACGATGAATTTACGACCCTTATGCTCGCCGCCATGTAAAAGCTAAATACATACATGACCAACTGATAGCAAAATGACTTAAAATTCAACAAATGTATGAATACATATGTATATAACAGAAGCTAATATAGCTGGAAGAACTACTAATAATAATAATAATGACTCCCCTCTTGGCTGAAATACCTTCGTGAACTTCTATGATGAATGAATGACTATCTGGCGATGATGTGAACTAATGGTTGTGTCAAAACTTAGTCTGTCCGATGTGTCTGAGCAGCCCCTTGTTGAGCCATTACGTTGGAAGTAATGAAGGCGTGTCCATTGGGCCATATCCTTTAGCACACAGCTAACTGTCCTCCCTGTGAGTCCCCCCTAATGTGACCACATAATCACGGCCTCCTGGTAGCCTCCTCTCCCTAAGCACGTCCCTCATACCTACCAAAGGACACATAAAATGTCATCAATTTAAGAGCATGTTAGGGAAAATAGATCATAAAAAAAAGAGTGGTACAACTAGGGACATTAGTAAAAAGAAGGGAACTTTTGCTTGTCAGAATTGTGAACGATGTGGGCGCCATATAACAAACACTTCTTTTGTGACAGTGAAACATAAAAGGACATTTTTGGGTAGACTTTAAAGTTCTATAATTGTAACAGGAATACAGTGGATCGTCAGTTTGTTAGCCACCTGTTCAATCCTTGTGACAATTATTATTAAATGGGGGAAAAACTAAAAAGAATGTAGCGTAAACGAGGATCTACGAACTGGTACAATTTCCGCTTATTAAGAACAAAGATAGGAATAATTCTTTGGCAAGACACTCACAGGAGAGTGTTTAGATTTCAAGAAATTTGAATTTTTTGCTTTGAACCATGTAGACAAATGTCTACTAAAGGAGATTTGAACAATAAATTAGAGCAAAAAGAGTCATTATGGCAGTTGTGTTTGGGGCCGGCCAGACCCCTGGTCTAAATGAAGGGATAAACATCAAATGCTTTCTTAAACAACAGAAAATAATTTCAAAGCATTTGAATATATTTGAATTAGGTATATGAGGTTTTCCCCATGACTATTTTGATATTATGAAAAATTCATTTGTGGATTTCATGAAAAAGTCAAGAGTCCCAAAAATTCTTTGATTCCATACCCGTAACAAGACTGGATAGGTGTATGGATCAGTCTACAATTTCTTTGAATGAGTTCGGATTGGTTCCATCTTACATACATGGATGTTTTAGTGGTGTTAGTGGATAACACATATACACATATACTCAGTGCGGCTCGTTGAATTGGTACTTGCACATTTTTGAGGGTAGATAGGCACCCAGGTATTTACTGGGGGCAACAGCTTACGGAAGATCTGGTGTTGCAGGTGTCATGTGTCCTTTGGTAAGGTATGAGGGACGTCAGGAGTGAGAGCTCAGGAGGCGCATATGTGGTCACATTAGGGGACCACAGGAGTTGAATGGGTTGTAAAGGATATGGCCCAATGGACACGTTCACATTCCAACATGGTTCAACAAGGAGAACACATCGGACAGACTAAGTTTTGACACAAATCCATTAGTTCACATCAGATAGTCATTCATTCATCATAGAAGTTCACGAGGTATTTTCAGCACAGGGAGTCATTATTACATTAGTAGTTCTTTCCAGCTATATTAAACTTCTGTTATATACATATGTATTCATACATTGTTGAATTTCTAGAATCATTTTGGTATCAGGTTGGGTCTGTAATGTATTAGTTTTACATGGCCAACAGTCCTTGTCATTCATGTCAATGTTAAATAAGGTTTTACATTGACAATTAGAAGAAAAAAAAAAAAGTTTTTTAAAGTATGTCATTTGCAAAAATCAGATAATGATAAATAACAATTTTTACTAAAGAAAGGCGTTATTTTAGTGTTTTTCATTTTGATATTTGAATGTAAATAATAATGTTCATGATAAAAACATCATTTCCTGTCTAATGATTATAAAACCAGGACGCTGGGGAGGCGTCCCTGGTTTTCTGAAGAAGTCCAATGACATTAAAGTGGAAGAAAGCTAAAAAATACCATCTGACTGTGTGTGGCCATTTTTTTTTTTCTACTTTGGTTGCTGTTCAACAGTTTTGTCAACACCGGGGTTTCATCCTTGAACCATTAGGTTGCGAAGTGAGGACAACTATTTCACATGTGAGTCTGAAACCGAAAGCAATGCCATTATACATTGTTTGACCTTAGTAAAGATTAAAGCAAATATTACATTTTGCCCCAACTAGCAAAAATGCACATATACCAACGCTTTAGTAATGCGACACAGTTTTTTGTGGAGAGAACTAAAACCTATTATTAAGAAAATAGGAGTTACAACTTGAATAGAAGAATGGTGCAAATTACAGGATATGAGTCAGAACAGAAATATAGTGTTTAAACCATCAGACAAGGGAGCAAAAGTTAGTTATATTGAATGCACAGGAACTATTATAACATGTGTTTAGAACATTTCAAGAATGAAGGAGTTTATGGTAAAGTGCAGGAAAATATTCTTAAACAGGCACAAGAGGAACTATATAAATTGTTGGGAAGAGGAAAGGAAAGGTTATGCTATTTATTTTACAGCTAGGGACATAAATAATAAACTGTATATAAAAAATAGTACCTATAGCAAGAAATTTTTGTGTCCCCAAAACTGCATAAAAAACTTTTCCATCCCCAGGCTGCCCTATAGTATCAGCAAGGGTTCCTTTACACACAAGGTGGCTAGATCTTTGCATGAAATATTAATAGGAGAGTAAATCAAGTTGCAACATCATATATTAAGGATTCATATGATTTACTGGATAAAATAAAACAGACAGTCTGGACAAAAGACATGTTTTTTTTCATCACAGTGGATGTGTAGTTAGTCTTTTATACCAGTATTACCTATGAACTGGGTTTGAGTGGCTGTGCAATATTTTTTGGAAAGAGTCACCAAGGACTCAGTATATAATGGAGTTATTAAATTTTGTTTAGTTAACAACATTTTTGGAATTTGATGGGACATTATATAAACAAAAGTAGGAACTGCAATGGGAACTGTGCAGCCACTTGGCAGCGTGTATGCCAATTTGTTCATGGGACTGTTTGAGTTGAACATGTCTATAGAAATAGTTTTTTAGGAGTCATGTAATTACAATATTTTTCTGGTTTTACTCGACGATTTGATTTTTAATATTTGTATAAGGGTGATAGAGGAAGCTTAAGGTATTTATACAATATTTGAACAACAATGAATATAAAATCAAATTTGATGATATCCATATGGGAGAAGAAATCAATTATTTTGGACAAGATTTGAAGGGCAACCGTGGGCAAAAAAATTCAAGCTAAAATATATAGAAGTTCGAACAAATGAGTAGGATGGTACATGCTACTAGCTGCCACCCAGAACATACATTGAAATTGAAATGCTAAGAGTCAAAAGGCTATGTACCAATGTTAGGGAAGCAGAAGTAGAGTGTGACAAGGTTTGCAATAAATTCATGGAGAGAGGTTGTATGCAGCCCAAATCAAGTGAAACTAAGTTATAATAAAGTGATATTTGTTGGAAAAAGTAGCAAAAAGCTTGAATTATGCTAGAACAAGGACAAAAATAGTCAAGCATGTGGTTACAACAATTACAAGTGAGAATGTTCAAAATGTTTTTTGTCACAAAAATATACGGCTATTTTTCTAAAGTATTTAATGAAATGATAAAAATAGTTGGAACAAGACATGAAGGAGTACCTTCTTTGAGTGAATGTTGAGCTTACTATTTCTTTCCAGAGGAGAAGTTTAGAAGGATTTTTTAGTAAGAGGCAGGTTTGAGACCAACACAGAAGCTTTGCATGTGCAATAACTTTTGGAAGGGAACTTTCCCTGTGGAAGGGTGTAAATATGCCCTTACATAATCAGAGAAGCTGAAGATATTAAGGGGAAAAGTTTTAATACTATAGGAACATTTAACTATGCACTAGCAGGGGGGATTATATATCTTAAATGCTTTTATGGCGAAAAGGCTATATTAGGGGGAAACTAAAAGAAGTCTGGCTGAGAGAATAAAAAGAACATGTTGAGGATGTTGACCCAAAAATAGGAAGATGAGCAAAGCCCAGTGGCAGAACATCATTTTCATTTCAGAACATGGGGTATAATGTATAGACAATATGAAAGTCACTATTTTGGGAACAAGTATCCAACAGATATGTGGAGATGAAAATGTATTGAAAAAAGATTTTTAAGAAGAAAAGGAAGAGCAATTTAATAATGAAATATGAAACTTTGCAGCCTTTAGGAATGAATAAAGAGTGCAATTGGCAGAACTTTATGGGTTAATTGTTAGTTTAACAATTAGGAACTGATTTTATTATGTAATGAATTGTTAATTGATATGGCAGCTGTATAAAAGGACTGTGTGAGTGAGCTTCAACACTCTATGTTCAAAAGGCTTGCAGCCTTGGCGGCTAGGAGAGGAGAGACAACTAAAAGGTTTTTATTAAATTCTTATTTTGGAAAGTAGAGCTGTTTTCACTGGACTTTTGTGTGGTTTCAGAATAATTTGCTTTTGGATGGAGATCATAGTTGTACCCCAGGTATCACTTCTATGTCACTGTTAGACAGAGGCACAGTATACTAACGTTGGACAAAGGGCATAGCAGCAACTTGTAATTGCCACAGGTGGCGAAAGATTAAACACATTCTACTAGGGCTTACCAATGCCCACTAGGGGCAAATAGCCTGAGTATGAACCTATGGTAACATGTGTGTACTGCTATAAGTACTTCTGCCATATGTTGCATGTGTGTGTGTGTGTTGTGGGGATGCACAGGTAATGGCGGATACTTCTGCACAGGCTGCGAATGCCACGTCTGACACATTCTGGGTGTTCATCCTCACATACTGGATGTGTGTTGCCATCCAACCCTGTGATGTTCCGGGCCACACACACATTACTCAGCCTGGATATACATATCTGAACAACTTTTACAAGCTTTGCCGCAATACACTACCTTGCTATGTGTATGCATGTGATTACTATTGTAGTTATTCTAACTAGTTATGACAGTGATGCTATCCATGCAGCCTGACATTGGGCCAGTGGAAGCCACAACACACTACCGGCAGCATTTTGCATATGCTTACCACAGACATCCCACATACTGCTTGTACTGTGCACACACATATCTAATCCAGAACAACTGCACACCACTTATTAATCCTGTCCAGTGGACTACAGATACAGGCATATTGACATAACAATAGTAGGAGGCTACTGCAGCAGAGGGCAGAATTCATTATGCGGCAAGGCATCTGTGGTCAGCAGTGTTAGATGCTTCACATTCACCAAATGCACAGATATTGGCAACATTGTTGCAGACAGTTTAGGTGCAGGTACCCCCATTCTCCCTACACATCTGTGGTATTAGGTTATCCCAGATGACTGTCCGCCTCCCTATCCTCTCACATGTCCAGGTGAGAGCCACCCTTACCTCATCATTGCAGAACACATAGCATCACTGTTCACGAAATGGTATCCCTGGATGTGTGCTACATTCATTGCCCCTGGAGGACATAGCACCACCACATGACAGACTGATATTAATCCTGGCCATACTACAGGATATGTACCTGAACAGTGCCATACATACACAGTGGTCCCACACCAATGAGGAGGAACCTCTACTGACCCTGGGAACTACTGCATCATATGCACAACTGGCCTTGTGTTCTAAGCTATGGAAGTGTTAAGTATGGGCAACATGTACAGCAATATTACATATGTTCATATTTCAGGACTATGTACACAGCTATCATGGACATACCTATAGATAGTGAACTATGATACATTTGGAGGTGGGCGTCACAGTATACACAGGATTAACCTGCTACTTTGCATTACCTGTGTTTGTGGCAGCTGTTGCTGTGCCAGTGGTGCTTGTGTTGCTGCTGTTCTTTGCCGCTTGCTGCTTGCTGCTTGCTGCACTGCTTGCTGTTTGCTGCTGCTGCTTGCTGCTTGCTGCTGCTTTTTGCTGCTGGCATCGTCACCTTATATTTGTTTGGAATTTCTCTCTCTCGTCTCTCTCTCTCTTTCTCTGTGGGTTTTGTGCAATGGGCTGTTACGCCCGAGTGTAGTGTGGGTACTCAATGCTTTTGTAGGTATCTGCATAGGTCCATGTGATGGCCTCTGCACCAATTGTAAGGCATTTGCTAATTGCATGCAGCCAGGTGTGTACTGATTGCATGTCTCACTGTGATTTCAGGACACTGCTATAAAGAGTATGTGAGATAGGCGTTGCCCTTTCAGATTGTAGGGCGTGGACCATGCTGGTATGCTGTTGACAGTGTTCTGTGAGTGTGAAGTTAGTACATCTCCCATGCTTCATGCTGTGTTGTAGATTCAGGTTGCTGCATTTCTCTTGCCTGTTCCTGTAGTGAGTGTGTATGCATACTGGACACCTACAACTATATGTCATATGTATTAAGCTATATAAATATATATATATCTGTGTACATATACATACTTTCATATATGTACATTAGCTGACATTATTGGGTACAAGCTAACAATTAGCAGGGCCGTTTCTGTTAACACTACACTAGTATGGGAATCCAGTAATTGGGACTATAAAGTCTGGCCTGACATAGCTTCGGGTAGTAGACATACTATATTGCCTTTATCTTCATTCCTACTATTACATGCCGCACTTATTTAGCACTATGTTCCTGTGTAGAGAATCGCATGTGGCTTAAGCGAGTGGTAGGTCATACAGACTAGTCGTTACAATGGTCTTGTGGTGGGGCCCTCACTAGTATGCTTATATTCTACTTTGACTTGAGTATAGGGCCTATCAATCAAAGTGCTGGAGCCTTTAAGCAGTTAAAGGAGTTAGTAGGTCTCACAGGAGCCAGGCTGTGTTGCAGCAGATTCTGGTTGCTGCATTTATCTTCACTGTTTCCTAGTGAGTGTATGGATACTGACACCTAACTATATTTCATATGTATTAACATATATATTTATATATGGCGTACGTGGTAGATATACATACCTTCATATATACGTACACATTACCTTACTTTATTATATTTACAAACTAACAAGTATGGCTGAGGGCTGTTTTCTGTTAACACTAAACTAGTAGCCGTAGGATCACAGTAATTTGGCCATGTGAAACTCTACCTGACATGCTTTGGATAGTACACCTCCCTATATTGCGCTTTATATTGATTCCTACTATTACATGTTATATTTATTCTAGCAGTGTGTTCTTGTAAGGTAGTACTGAAGCTTAGTGGTAGGTCATACAGACCTTCAATGTTATGAAGAGAGACTGGCAGAGTGGGGAATTTATTTTTCTTTGCAAACTTTCAAACTGGAGTACAGGACCTGTCAATCAAAGTGCTGAGGCCACCTTTAAACAAGTTAGAAGGGTGAAGTAGAAATGGGTCACACACAGGGCTCAGGCTAAAGTGTTACCGGATTCAGGTTGCTGCATTTATGTTCACTTTGTTTCCGTGCTAGTGAGTGTGTTATGGATACTAGCACCTTTACAACTCTATTTCATATACTTGTTTGTATATTTATTACTTATATGTATGTGTAGAATATACGTGCCTTCATATATGTTACATTACCTTACAAACATTTACATAACAAGCTAACAAGTGGCAGGGCTGTGACAACACTATGAACTAGTATGAGATCAGTGATTCCAATGGTAAAGGCTCTTTGACATGCCCAGGATGACATCTCCTATATTGCCTTTATACTGGTTCTATTACGTATTATATTTATTTAGCAGTGTGTTCTTACATAAGGCAGGCTTGGCGCTTAGTGAGCAAGGTCCTTACAGACTAATGTACCAAGGTCCTGGGTTTGGAACTGACAGTGGGAATTTATTTTTTTCTTTACCAAACTCAAGCTGGTACAGGACCTGTCAATCCAAAGTGCACCATAAAGGCACTTCCTTTTTAAAACCCAGGTCTGCACCGTTTCTTGAACTCACGCATCTGCTGACGGTGACTACAGCTAACCTAGCACTTACACCAGCGCTAATTTCTTTGAAAAGAAAAAGGGGTGACAGAAAGTGGTGAAAAAAGGTGCAGAAGGTAAGACAGTAGGAAACAATACGTGGGATTTGCAGGAGGGATGTGAGCCCATAGATCACCCATATCTTTGCTTGTAACATGCATTCCATGTGTTTGGTGAGACATTGGAAACCTTTCCTGCCCCTACGAGAGGGTGTCAGGACAACATGATAATATTTGTTGTAGAAACCAATTATGGTCTTCTTTACCTTTCCAATGTCAAGCAGACATGTCGTTGTGGACAATATAACAGAACATGGTTTCAGAGTGCCTTTTTTTTTCAGGTGAGAGTGGTATGTCAGGTGAAGGAAGTCGGTCTCAGCGGGAGGTAGGTTGGGTGGGTTCGCAGACCAGAACGAGACCAGGCCTTGCAGGGGCGGTGCATGACTGCGATGGGGTTACAGTGTGAGGCGGAGGTTTGGATATCCGAGGTCAGCCTTGACCCCACAGATGGCAGCACAGTGGAACTGATATCCACCCATGACAGTTGCACTGTTTCCTTCACATCAGGGCGGGAGGCACATGCTGGGGCTGTGCAGGGGAGCATGTTTGGGGCGTTAGCTGGCTCCTACAGCGAGCCTCTGAGGCTGGCGGCGGGGCTGAGGCAGAACTTTGGATCTCCTTGCACCGGGCAGGGCACACCCAGGAGGCAGTGTTGAACCTCAAGCCTGAGGGCCAGGGCCCCATCCTACTGAGGTGAGTTGACCCTGGGCACTAATGCTTGGGTGCAGTCATAAGCTGGTGGGAAGGAGGTCAGGTCTGGGACCTACCCCAAACGTTACCTAGGTTTGTGATAATTATATTTAGTTTGGGTTGGTGGCATTTTGTTTCAAATTAGATTAGTTATGTAACAACATAAAATTTGTTCCCATCTGAAACAAAGAGCACCGAATACCATTCAGACAAAGGGGCATCGTATCACATGCATTGGCCCAGACGATACACAGTCAAACAACATGCAGGGTTGATTCGTGGCAAGCAAGACTATCTAAATTTGCAAGGTATGAGCAAAATTTTATCTGAAAGCACGGGCATGCCCTGTTTTCAAAACGGACAAATGTCTAGAATTAGAAATATTGCACCATTATTTAGTGGGTGTTGTTATGCTGGAATTACTGAGTTCATTGGAGACCGTGATGACGTTATGTATTACGCATTGATTTACATTTGCAATAAGCTACACAATTAAGTTGAGGCTGATGTTTCAAAATAATTTTATTTGACTGTCATGCTACACCTGTTACAAATACATCACTATCCTACTTATTTTG
>NW_025052431.1:0-10218 GCF_019279795.1 Protopterus annectens | reverse complement strand
ACTTATTCCCCATATTGTTTTCTTTTCTTCCAAAATACCCTTCAATTTCACTAATTTATCCTTATCATAAGTTCTGTTTAATGGAAATAGTTCATCAAGGCATTTTTATTAAGCTGAAACCACTCATTCAAATACTTATAACTTTCTTTTCTGGTGGTCCCCATAAATATACAGGTGTTCCCTTTACAGGGATTTGATCCTGCTTCCTTAACTTTGTTCCCATTTTCCCTATTAAGACTTACCTCATAGATCCTGGATCCTGGTAATTCGGGAAAAAATATTCCCCATCATTTTGCCTACCACATTCAGGGAGGAAGGGTGAGGTTAGTCATTGTGCAATGACAGAGGAAAGGTTTCAGTCAGCCTTTTCCCACAGCACCCCTTTACTTTCATCCCATCATGAGCTCAAAATTTACAGCTCCAGCATTATGATTGGGATAATAGGGTGGATAGGTGCTGTGTCCAGAACTGACCACTCTGAGGGTATATTCACACAGTCACACCTACATCCTAATGTGCTATGGGCTTATGAACTTCATTTACCGGTACACATACCTATGTCCCAGAATGCTATAGGCTCATGAACTTCATTTACTAACACTCACTCCTATACCCAAAAGTGCTATAGGCTCATGAACTTGATTTATCAACATATGTACCTATGTCCCAACATGCTATAGGCTCATGAGCTTTATTTAACTTTAACTTTTTTTCCCCTCTCTTTCTCTCTCTTTTCACTCATACATTAAACAACACAAAACATCTCTCATGCCTCTTACCTTTAAGTCTTTAGGATACCGCCCTCAACACAAGGGGCCTGCTTGTGTTAATGTTCCCTTTTGTTGTACAGGCATACACATTAATAACATTTTCCTTATTTCTTGTGGAACCCTCCCACTATTACTTTACATATACCTAACAAGCAAACTCAGTCAATCAACAAACCAGTTATTCACTCATTCCACTCTTTTAACTACAATTATCTAAGAGAGAAAAAAAAAACTTTTTCCACAAATCCATTTTCCCCATTAAATCTAGCAGCAGTTTGCACAGCCTGAATAGTTAGGTATCTGAATCTCTGACTATCCCATACAAAACAGCATTGAATTTGCAGAAGAACTTTCTGTGCTGGGGCCTTGTAATTTATTCCACACTGCCCTGCAGCAATACCAAAGTTCAAAATCCATGTCTTAAAGCACCGAATGCTAAAGTTCACAAAGAAAGAACAAAGAGTTTTACCTTTTAGTCTTGAGTCAAGAATAATGCTTCAGGATTTGCGAAGTACTGGTTTATTCCATAAACAGTGCTTGGATACTGTCTAATCGAATTTCCAGATCAGTCTCCAAGAAGAAAGGAAAACTCTATATATATATATATATATATATATATATATATATATATATATATATATATATAGCTATATAGATACCCTTCTTATCAATTTCATGCATGCAGAACTTTGATGTTATGCTACATTGAATGAATCAATGTTTTTAAAAATGTCCTCATCCCTCATGATTCTGTCTTACAGCTTCATGTGAATACTTTACAAATAGGCATTTTAAAACATAGACCACCTTGTCTAAAATGCATTATCTTTTAACCTTGTAACATTCAGTGCCAGTACACACTATCTTACAGACATCTTTGAAACTACTCATCCCCCAGATTGAGAAGGTCAGAGCATACTGTTAATTGATCTGGTTTCCGGTAGATACTTGGTACAATCAAGCAAAACATAATATAACATCCCTTAACTATTCAGCACTTGCATTTCTACCTTCAATTATCTATCAGTACAGTATAATTTGCTAATAGAGAATGCAGTTTTAATGCAAATTTGAAATATAAAGTTACTACTTATATGAAAAATATATTCTGTACAATCATGCAGCTATGTTTCAATTTTTCTTTGACATAAACATAATATAAACATTTTATTTTAATTATTTATGAAAACTGCAAGTTAATATGCATTTAGTGAAGAATAACCATGAGATATAATATTTTTCCATAACAGTGTAGATACGAAATCATCAGTATTGTCAGTCCAGATAATAAATACATAATCAAAACAATCATGCAAATTGTCCTTTTCCTATATGTGCATCTGTTTACCAAGTATATCATTGTGTTTATGAGAGCTAAAATTATAACTTATTTGTCACTGAAACTGGATGCTTTCAACCAATCAAAAAGTGTTGTAAACTGAATTTGAGAATCTCATAATTGCAATTGGAAGTAAAGCATCATAATAATATTGGTGTGCACACTTTTCATTCTGTATGCCTTAGATCAATGTGTCATTCGCTTCAGTGCCGTATTTGCCCTGTAAGCTTGTGAAGATTTTAAACAATATACAAAAACAAAACCTCCCCGCTTAAGGAGATAATGTACTATTATTTCAAACTTATAAATATACAATTGTGTTTTTCAGTCATATATCACTTGAGTACTGGACATATAATTACATATGATAAATTAATAATTTAAGTTGTTCATGCTCAGAAAGACCTTTTGATGCTACAATTTTATTTAACAGTAACAGGAAAATATTTTTAATAAACTGAATCTTATTTTTACTTGTTTAACTGATAAAACCAAATGGGTATAAGTGCTTTAAGTATATTTGAAAATTCCTTTTAGTTAACTCATTTGTTCAGAGCCACACAGCAGATACATTTTTTCTGAGAACAAAAGACAAGAAAGTTTTAAGTTTGATTTTCAGAATTTTATTATAGATAGTAAAAAATAAATGTTAAAGAAAGAATAATACAGAGAAGGTGTCAATGAACATCTTACTCTACCAAAGTAAATAGATATAAAAAAAATGTCAATTTAATTGTAACTCTATTTTATTTCAATGTCCCTTTCATGGCATAGTATATATATATATATATATATATATATATATATATGTATATATATATATATATATATATATATGTATGTATATTAATGATACAAAGTCCAGAAACAGAATAAGGCAGAGGACTCCACGTAGAGCTGGTCAAGTCTTTTATTCAATAAAATCAGAAATAAAACCTTGTATAAGCGCTTTCAGGCTACATGCCCTTCATCAGATAACAAAGAACATTACAAAGAGCCATTTTTAAAATACAAAGCAACCAATCAGTCATTTACCCTCCTTTCTTCAGGATGGGTTTTAAAGGCGGCCAAGACACACTGCGGGCTTATCCGCCCAAGCCTTATAATCCATCTAGTTTGCAACATTCTGTACATTATTAACAGATCCCTTCCTCTAACATTGGGAGTAATCATTTGTAATAACATAAACAGAAATGAATGGTTCAAGTTCTCTCACATGTTGAGCTAATGGTATGTTCATTGAGTGCGACATTCTTCGACATGTGTTGAATATCCTTGTCTTAACATTATATTGGTCTTACCCATAATATGATTCATACTCCTGGACACACGTGCCATGTACACACTACCCTTTTGTTCTACGGTCTGCATATCCCTTTGTATTTATATTAATTCACCTGTCCTTGGATGCAATAAATGTATGTTGGTTGCAGAATATAGCATACGTTTCACACCGATGGCATGGATGTGTGCTCATCTTCTTGTAAATGAATTACCTTACAAAACGCTTGCTTTTTACAGAGCATGTTCCTCTCAAGTTCTAGTTTTCCTGAATGTACTTGGTGTCAATATCTAAAATCTCCTTTAATCCTTTTAGATCCATGTGTAGCAATTCCAATGATGTTTAATAATCTCAAAGGTGCTACCCATATCAATATCACTATATGTAAGCAAGTCATATTAGTTTCACCTTTACCATCAAATGATATTCCTGTGGTTCATATTAATTGTTGTTCCAATCCAATTTTGAAAGTTGCTTCTCAGGGTCTAGTGGCGTTATTGCATTTGACTCATTTACTTCTTATTAAAGACTTAACTTATCAATGCTTTGTAGCCCCTCAGCATTAAATTATTCTGAAGGTTATCCACCCTTCGTGAATCCTAACATCCTCACTGCATAAAGTCTTGAAATCCTGCCATACTTCGCCCTGGCGGCTATATTTTCAGTTGCGCATACTGTCGTGCTGGCAGCAAACTGTTACGCCAGCAAGTTTTTCATATAGTGATGTCACTGGGCCACCTCCATCTTCGGCTAGTTAAACGCATATCTAAAGAGTTCGTGTTAATTCAGAGTAGTTGACAGAAAACCCAAGTACCAGAACCTTCTAATTGCTTTCATAAAAGCTTCGCTCTTGTTCTTGTACCATCCCATAAAAGAAAGTATTTATCATCAACAAGACTTCACATGTTATTGAGATTGTTAACCACATGTAATCAAATATGGTGTCATTATCTCTTCAATATGCCAACATTCAGGTTACATATGTCGCATTACGAGCTCCATGGCAACACCCTGTTGTTGTCTATAGCAAACCCCGGACACGTAAAATGTTATATTCCAAGACAATATTTAAGAGCTACTGTCTTTGAATGGCGTCCATATGAATGTGTTTTTTATTACTACGATGCTCTCAACCGCTGAATACCATACTTATTGTCAATCACTGTGAAAGACATACATCCAGTGTGACAAGTTATTAAATTTTTATTATCCATCTTATTTAATACTCTGGACAAGGATGAAACAACTGTGTTGTATCTTTCAATATTTCTTGACAAAGACCTGAATATAGGTTTTAATGCACATTCAACCTCAAATGGATGTTATTTTCAGTGACCCATCCCCTACTTGAAAGAATAGGTCTTAGGGTGGGTCATTACAATTTGCGGATTTTTAGGAAGCACTTTGAATTCAGTGATTGGTTGGATGTTGAATCCATAAACTTTCTATACTCCTTCATCCAACGTTTCACAACTTGTAGGTTATTGGATAATATTTCTTACCTTATTCGTCAGATATTTACCATAATAGGAGAAAAGTTTAACAAATGCATAGGGCATCCTCCAACAACATTTTTTAGTTTAATAAAATAGAACTCTGTTCATGTACCATGGAACCCCTTGGTCCGCCGGTTTTATGGCAGGGCTCTTCATTGTCTATCAATTTATCGCGTCATTTTGTGTTCTAGACAGATAATAAAAATTTTTTTTCTCGATCATTTTTAAAATACTATCTACTCTCGGTCGCTAATTCTACTTAACACAGACATAGTTGGGCGTAATATCATATATAGTCACTGCTGTCGAATTGCATCCACTGTAAACACAAGTCATCTCTTTAAAATTCGTTTTAACATAATATTTTAGGAAAACTTAAATATCTAAAATAACCCGACCGTGGTCAGACATAGGCCTGGAACAAAAAGTCGCTCTTTGTCAATACTTGCATTTGTTCACCACTGAGCTCATAATCAGATAAATTATAAACAATACAGAGTGACATACAGTCATCCTGAGACCTCACATCTCTTCTGTTCTGTGTGATACTTGAGAGCTCCATTTGCATGAGTACTTTCATGCAATGTGAGCTGGCAACATGGGAAAAGTTTTTTACCAAACACGTAGGGTTGGGTGTAATTTTAGGATCTGCTCAACATAACAAACGTGTCCCCGTGCTTGTTGCAGAGCGCTCAGGGTCCGGGGTTAATCAGCAATTCTCCATGTTGGAGCTGCAGTACGGTATTACTACTGATTAACAGCTGAAGAACCAAAAGTGGAAGTGAGGAGTGCCTCAGCCCTAGACAGAAAAGCTAACATTAACAGCAATTTTTCACATCTTTGTTGGTTGGGAGGCTGGTCTTCTGTGTGAGCTACTTCACTCTATGGACAACAGTCTCCTGTTCAGCTCCTTGGCCAGCTGAAAATATTGCTTGAGCAAAATTCCCAATGTCACGCTCCAACTTTCTGATTTAATTTGTTGTAACTTATCACATGAGGCTGCGGCAAAAGCATATTACTATTCTTTTCAACATGGTACTTCTTCTGCAAAACGCCGTCGACATCTTGTTGTATTCGTATTTCCTTAAGAACTTTTCGGTTCTCTGGTTGAAATACCCACCAGTAACTTCATACACCCATATGCTTGTTTGCACACCCTCCTCGCCACCATGTTAGCAGATCCGGCAATATTCTCATATAGGCATACATAACACCCGCATGCCTCTAGGGCAACATTGAATTTCAGGCAGACTTTCCGCGAAACCTTGCCTTGCAAAACGCCAGTCTCTATGATGTTATTATGAAATTTCAAACCACTCTTGAAATTTCTTCTCACCCATAGTTAGCCAAGCCTGTTCAGGACTGAAAGGCTATCGGCCGTGTTCATGTGTAACAAAGTGACTACAGTATGAATATACCTTCTCATACCTTCATTGGTCAGTCGATCCAAATTACCCTTGGATGCAGGTAACACCCATTGGCCGATTGTTGAGCTCAGACGCAGTAAATAGACAATATACCAGTCTAAAAATCAGCAAACAAAGTCTATTGCACTAAAAGTCACTCTGCTCATCACAAACAAAAGTCCAAAAACACAAGGGTGAGGACCCACAAAGAGCTGGTCAGCCTTATTCAAAAAATCAAAAGATAAAACCTTGTATAAGTGTTTTCACACCAATATTATGGAACCAGTAGTTTTGACAGTACCCTAAATGACATGTTTTGGTGTACCACACATCCCATATTCTTTTACATTCATCCCTACTATTACGTTATATTTATTTAGCAACAGTTTTGTATAAGAGTCATGGCTTAGTAGGTCACACAAGACTACTGTTTCAAGGTCCCGTCTGGACCGACACAGTGATTTATTTGTTTTTTGAACCACTGACTACAGTGATCTGTCAATCAGAGGACTATAAGATCTTTTACAGTTACCGGTTGGCGCTTTGGTTTGGCGCGAGCTCACGCATATCAAGCGTTAGCTCCGCGCACACACGCCGCCATCACCGCTACAACCGCTAACAGTGCCATTCTGGCGCCATCAATTAAGACTATTTTTGAAAGAAATGAAAATGGGAGACAGGAAAGTGTGAAAAAAGGGTCAAAAGGGCAAGGACAGTAGGGGAACAAGCTTGATTTGCACGAGGGATGTAGGTATGCCCTTATACGTCCATTTTCATCAGCAACAGTTGTGCATATGCATGTATTTGTGAGACATTTTGAAACCTTCACCCTGAGAGGTGTCAGGACAACAATACTTGTTGTACAGCCAATTGTAATTGATAGTTTCCATGTCCAGCAAGACATGTGCGGAATGGCAGCTATGTATGGGCATAATTTTTGTGTAAGGCCAGAGTGCCCTTTTTTTTTTTTTTCAGGTGAGAGGAAAAGTTGGGTATGGAAGCTGCAGAAGTGAGGAGGTAGGTTGGGTAGTAAACAGACAAGACAAAGCGTCAAAACGATAATAGGGGCGTGTGTATGACAATAGTGGGGGGGTACACACTGACGGGACGTGGAGGTTTGGATGTCCGAGCTCCATGAGCTCACAGATGGCAACAGTGGAACTGGAGGTCTCCCCACCCATAGGCAGTTGCCACTGAAATTCTTCACTGCCCAGGACAGGGCTGTGCTGGGGCTGTAGAAGGGCAACAGGCATGTCGTAAGCCAGCCAACGTGCCTCAAGCTGGCGAGGGGCTGAGAACAGAGTCATGATTCTCACGCCACCACAGTCGGGACGCCACGGAGGGTGAAAGTGGTGGTTCTCCTCCCGGCCACTTTGCAGAGTGGGGACTAGCCTCATCCCTGCAGCGCTCTGACCCAGGTGCGCCACAGGCCACCGAGGAGGTCCAGACTGGGCACTATGCCAGGTGCACCGCCAGCTGAGTTGGGAGAAAGTGGGTCCGCCAGAACCGCCTTCCTGTCGCCCCATGTTTTTGGTATTATGTCATGACAGTTTAAGTTAGCATTATATAATAATCATTCGTCACTAGTTGTGTAGCATGTATTAGTATTCCATAAATCCAGCCATCCAGATATTCACACCATTGAACAGCGAAGTACAACACATGCATACTTGAACAGCAATACACAGTCCAACAACATGAATATTTGATGGCAACAGGCTATCAGGGTTTGCCAAAGAACTGGCATGCATCAACGGACATGCAACAGCAGCATGACCCAACAGGACAAATGTCCAGGGGGTAAGTATCAGGACGCCATACCATTTTCAATGGAATGTTATGGTTATAGGGTGTGGGTGAAGAAAATAATATTAACACCTTTCTCAAGATACCCAATACATATGTTGCAGTTACTTTTCAATAGCTGCACATATAATAACATCTACTGTCTCTAACCAGCCTCATATGATAACTACTAACTGGTGATAGGACTGTTACGGTAAACATCAGTACAATATTTTATTGTTCTTCATAGATTATTCATATCTAGCTTTTGTTCAGCCACATCATCCTGCTACTTGCTTTATATAGCTATAGACAGGTGTGGATGTTTGATATTATCAGACAATCATACTATCTGCATATTGCAGACTGAAAACATATCCAGACGGACACACATTCAGATGTAGCAACACTTTCTTGAAACAGATTTCTCAATGTTTGTTTGATTCTCGTTACGCATTTCATTCTGTCTTGACCGTAGCATACTTTATTCGTGGTTATTACCACTGTATTGTTGGGATTGGGTTGATATGTGGTTACAGGGTGGGGTGAAGAAAACAATACTAACACCTTCATCAACAACATATGTTGCGCTACTTAATAGCTGCCCATATATGTCAACACTACCGTTTCCAACTCACAGTTTCCTAATATGATAACTACTTCAACTTGGTGATAGTAATCGTTACCGCAACATCATACATTTTATTGTTCTTCATAACAATATTCATATTCAGCTTTTGTTCGTGCCACATCATCCCGGTTACATTTTTGCTTTATATAGCTATAGACAAGTGTGGATGTTTGGTATATCGCACGGGACCTATACTATCAGCATATTGCAGACTGAGAGCAACATATCCAGATTTTGAGACACAATATTCCAGGATGCAGCAACATTCTCGAACAGATTCGCTGTTTGGTTTTGATTCTCAACAATCATTTTCATTCTGTACCGACTGCAGTATACTTATCTGTGTTGGTTATTACCACCGTATTGCTGGATTCATGACACTTTCACACCCCTCTCACTTGTTTTTCATTTTTACTATTCAGGGATGCCATACTTACTTCTGTGGCTTTATTGGACATGTTTTACTCCAGGTTACACAACTCTTTCCAGCAGTCTCCACTTGTCACAGTCAGTATTTCAACAGGGACATATTTCACATGTGATTATCATCTCGCAGCTGCACTTTTTCAGCTCGAAGGCAGGCTGTGTGCAATTATTTTCTCACAGGTGTGGCATCTTTATTTCAGAATTTATGTCAGACATTTGCATTTTTCTGTTTGGATTACAGACTGCAAACATTATTTCAGTAATCGCTACTTGCAAACACTTTACACCACAGCTTCAACATTTTATTACTTAGTGATCATTAATCAAAATCTCCTTTTTGCCAACTGTCATACTTTACATTTCTTTACAAAGTTACTGGTAGTGGGATTACCGACCTGCCTGGCGCGTTAAATCAAGCACCAGCCTATCGACCATAGGGCTCATGGTTCAACAGAACCGGACACCTGCAGCTGTAATATAAACGAAGTAACATGGAACACACATCTCCACAATATCAGCTAGTTTAATTCTACATACACACCAAACGTAACCCCTGCAGTGGGCGCCATACTTGTCGGGCCTCCTGATCCCAAAGGTTCAATTGGTCCTGCTTGTGCCCTCTCAGGTCCCATGGTGGTGACCTGACCTGCTCCCCCAGTCCTTGAACCCTGTGGTGGCTCGGTGAGACTGGCGAGACAACCGCTCCCATGCCTCAAGCTCCCATATGCTCCCCCACAGGCCCTGGCCCTGCATGAGTTGGGTTCATGATTGTGACTAGAGTCAGGACCTTGTACCTGGACCCTCAACGCTCCACCTCTGTGCTCGAAAGCAACTGACCCCTCACCTACCTCAAGGTCATTCTGGCTGCAAGTCGTTCTCACAATCGTTTATGCTGTGTATTCCTGTCATGGGGCTTATAGTCCGTTTTTCCCTCACATATTCAGACAATATTTTGGAATTGTATCAACTTTCACTGAAACTTGCATTGTCATGTTCAGTTTGTATTCATTCCACATATATTTGCCATTATTGGTACTTATAGGTACCGCTATAATGGCTTAGTGGTTCAAAGTACCTTGACTA
>NW_025052430.1:0-12927 GCF_019279795.1 Protopterus annectens | reverse complement strand
GAAAATTTCCAGGTATCCAGGTCTTTTTTAGTCACTACTTTCCTGACATGATCTCAGGTCCCAACTGCATCTTTATGAAAATGACACTTTACAATTGTTCCTTATATTTCCTATTTTCATATTACTGTCGGTCATCCTCCTCCATCTTGACAACAAAACAATGGCTTTTAGTTGAAGTCCAAGGTACTTGTGATTTTTTTTCTAGACAGCTCCTTTTTCTCTGTAACTAAATAGTTTTTTTGGAATAATGAAAATGCTTCATTGGCAAGTTCTCTCTACATGCTTTGCTATTGTCAGAACTACTCAATCTTTGCCAGATATTTTTTTTCCTCCTTAGTCTTTTCTGCATCTAAAAATGCCTTTGATCTTACAGGAAAAAAAAATATTCTAAAAACAGCTAAATAGGTCAGCTTGAATTTCACACCAGCTTCTCAACAGCCTATGATCACAGGAATAAAATAAAATTGCTTCTGCCTGGTGTACTGTAAATAATTTTCCACAAACAATCTGGTGTCCACAATTTTTAATAATTTCTCTTCTGCAAAAAATGTTTTGAAGAGCAGCTGTTTATTTTCTTTTACATTTGTTGACCAGGGAGGTCCTACTGAATGCAAAGTTTCCGCTGGTATGACATCATTTTTATTAATATAGGACATGGCTGCTTTCTAGTGGTCAGATTTAGAGCATACACATGGTACATCCTTTCAATTAAATTCTGTTGTGGAATACCAGTCCACTTGCTTATTTTCATGAACTTAATGCAATCTATCCTGTTCAAGTTCTCTGGTATAACAGAAAATCTCAGGTTTTATCTGTTTGTTCTGTTTTTTAACTAGACTATTTTATAAAACATTTTTTCTCGAGAGCCTCACATTCAGCCAGTATTTTCTTCATTTCAACCTCTGATTTCTGCAGTTTTATCATCTCCTCTAAATAGCTACTTAAACTTCTATTTTTACAGACTTTTTTCATCCAACTTGATATATTCCTTCAGTGCCTCACTTATTTTAAACACCTTTGAGTGAAACTTATTCTTTTTTCTTCTGAATTACTGGAAGCCATCCCTTGTACTAAAACAGAAACCTGTACTGCATTTTGATGAACAGCAGCAAGGTTCTTTCTGATCAGAGCTTTTTCTTCTTTTTTGCTGATTTTCTTTCACTTTTCCTAAATTTCTTTTTTTTACTCTCACGCAGACATTACTAGCCAATAACTGAATTTTAACCAAAGTGATAACTTTCATTGGCTTTTTGCCAATTAAGCAGTTTTCACAGTGAACGAGCTTTAATTAACTAGCTGCTCGGTTTGTGGCTATCTTGGAAATCTGTATCACATGCTAAATGACAATTTAAGTAATTAAATCACACTTCCATGATGTTTGGAGGGACTGAAGAAAGGAGTAAAATCCAGTTTAAAAAAAAACAGGTCATGTCCATTTCCAGTCAAAGCTCAAATGCACAGCTCAGACCACTCCATCCAAAAGAACAGCAATAGTCTACAAAATGATCAATACAAAGAAAAAATTAGAAAATTGAAACAAACTTCATAATGCAACCAACTGCTAGTAAGACAGCAGTAATTACTCCCAGGAAAGCAGCCAATTACCCTCTCTTGCAAGATAATCATTAGCAATATCCCAAGACGGCCCTTACATGCTGCTAAACTAAGCTGTGCCCAATTACCATTATGCATTGAAATCAGCAAAAAATCCGATTCAGATGTTAAATGAAAATTTAGGTAATTAAAATACACTTCCTTTTTGTCTGAAGGTACTAAAGAGGGGTATTAAATTCAGTAAAAATTGGTGAAAAACAGGGCTGAAATATGTGCCTTACAATCTGGTGACATCTGGGATGAGGTTGAAACAGAGGAATCTCCTTTACTTTCATAACTGGTGTCTGAAACCAGACTCCGCCATTTCAGTGGAGAGCAGGTGTGTTTTTTTCTTAAACGGACTCTCTCCTGCTCTTTGTAAGGCAACATTCTGAGAAGAAAGAGGTGCATCATACTCAGATGTACTTTCATGGCCTCACTGTCAGTCAAATGGTCTTCTGTCCCAATGACATGAAGCTTGGGTAGGCTCAGAAACAAGTCTAAGTCATTCTCATACTGAACCCACTAATCTTGCAAGTGCTGAGGAAGGCCCATCCAGAGAAGTCTACAACATCAGCGCTACTGCCATTAAAACTGAAATTCTGTCCAGTGCTGAGGATGTTACGATGTTAACCTTGGTTGATTAAGACTTCCTCTGACTGATGCTGGTGCCAAAAACCTTGACGACACTAGAACTGAGGGGTTAGCTTTGGTTCTCAATGCTAAGGGATCCTTGACACAAAAAACAATAAAGGAATTCTCAAGGCAGAGAATTTAAAGTTGAAAATTCAGACCAAAAACCGTGCTGGTGCATCAACACCAACAATGAGGCTGAAGAGTAAACTATGACACTAGGGACAGGGAGGGCACTTGGAATGTGACAGATCAAATACCAACCCCATTGATGCCAGTGTTAGTGGAGGTGCAGTAGAATCCATCTGTCTGGATACTTGCAAGGCCTTGTGAGGAACAGGACCAAAGAAGCAGCAGAAACAAAAGTGGGTAGATAAAATATGCCCTTGTAAACTTGACAGGAACAGAATGAGACTGATTGTAACCTGCATCTACAATACAACCCTCAACAGCTTTGCATTATTGATGCCCATAGTTATACCTGGTGGGCTTGGATTTAGTGGACAAAATCGTATTAACTCAATCTTAGATATAGAAGGATCACTACCACTTCTGTCTATCACAGGTAGATGGTTCATCACCACACTAATCATTAGTTTTGGAACACCAGAATCACCACAAGTGTTTCCAGCCTTCTTGGAAGAGGCATGAAAAGTCTCTCTGGGAGAAAGAGCCCTACCATAAATATCACTCTTTGTAGAAAATGTGTCCCTGATTTTAGATCAAGGAAGCTCTAAAGCAGACTCTTAGAATTCTTGGAAGGAGAAGGCTCAACTTGAATTGAATCTTTAACAAACCCTTGAAATTAAGTAGGCTTCTCCTGTCAAACATCTTCCTGCCAAAGGCTTTACAAATATCACTGCTTTCAAATGATGCTGTTCTAAGCATTCAATACGCAAAACAGCAGCCATGTGGAAGAATTTCATGTCTACAGGACTTGGAATTTTTAAATCCAAATAACTTTTATTTGGCCATAAACTACTGCTAATCACACACACCAAAACAAAGTCTAACTTCCAAGAATAAACAAAATAGTGAATGATAAACAGCAGACTAAGAATAAAATTCCAACGGTAGCAACTTTACAGTACAACAAAAGAGAAGGGCTATGCACTTGAGCATGAGAAAAACACTGTGGCCTAGAAGGGAAGTGGAACACTAACTTAAAAACTGGAAAAAATATCAAAAACATAGCTTCGACCAGACCTGACACTTGATATAATGACGGCAATTGTGAGCAACACACTCCATATTAGAAGGACGTACAATTTGTAATTATGTTCTACACAAAATGTGAAAAGAACCTGTAGCCATTCTTCCCTTTGACTTCAATGTGCAACCAAGATTTGGATAACGGTGATGAGTGTGGTGAATTATGAGTAACAGAAAGGTGTTAAAGCCAAGGAAAGCTTTTCTTTGCCAAGCTTAAGTCCTACAGTCTCAGTCCTAAGAGTTTAAGAAAAACAAAACAGACTATGCCAGGTAAGAAAGGTGCATCTTACCATAAACATACTATAAAATGTAATTCAGAGATACTATTATGATGCCTTGTTTTTAGCTCTGTATTATGGTTATGGCTCAGCTAAGATACTACGCCATAGACAATATTAAATACAACTACCTGTCTGTAACAAATGTTATGCCTTGCAAAAACCTACAAATGGATACATATTTACTATTTTGCATTCAAAATATTTTAACTGTATTTTATTTCTTAAAAAAAAAAAGAATCTGCTTACTTTGGTAATGGCTGAAAAAGGTCCACCCGAATCAGTCCACACTAGAGTTAAGGACAGTAATAAATATCTCATGCTATTTTTGTCAATCCTGCTGAACCATAAGGCAAAAGTCCTGGCAGTCAGGACAGCAGTCGAAGATAGCATCCACACAAATGCAGAATGATACAGGAGTTGAGTGTTACTTTCATGTAGGCTGCTATTTTGCACACTTTCATGAACTAGAGAGGTCAAGAAGCAAAGTTCAGCAGAGAAAGTCAACTGCAGGAATGCGATTGTTAATAAGTACTCCTCGGAGTGAGATGTACCAAGGATCTTTTGGTTCAGTGCACCACTTCAGGACAATGGGACCAATCCTAAAAGCTACAGACAAAGCCCTTTATAAATGATTTGCTATCACCATGTACTAGTGATTCTGATCTTAAGACAGTAAAGGAGAACCAGTGATAAAGTCCCATTCCAGCAACAAACTGAGACAACGCTCAATGCAGAGGACTAATTAAAATGATCATATGCAATCCGATAAAATCCACAGTATAATAACCTTACTAATTATGAACGAGGTATAAAAAACAGATTCAGAAATGACTAGTGTCTTACCTATGTCTGTCTTCAAGGAACTGGTACTCTGTTCGAGACTCTCCTTTAGGCTGTGCAGACAGAAGGGCATCTACTTTCATTACAAGGTCACTGGCACTACAATATAATACATGCCAACAGTTACATATTTATAGAAAAAAAGAAATGTTATAATGTAACAAACACAAAGAAAGCACTCAACATACTATGTGCTTCCCTAAACCTGTGCTTAAGTACAAAATTGTATCAATTAACAGAACAAAAAGTTATTTATCAACTTATCAAGTACAGCTATAACAGCGCTCACAATGTGAAAATTGAAAACTCAGCAAAAATGCCAATAAATGTTACTGATTTGAGATTATCATGGCTACTGGCTACTGAGAACAATGCTGCATATAATAAAAGAATAAAACTGGAAAATGTAAGGGAATGATGGTTAAAAAAAGTACTTTTGGTTGAGAATAACATTGTAGCTGATCAGCAGAAAGGAAATCTATTTTGTACTCTTGCTGCAGTACATGGCATCCAGCAAGCTAGAAAGAATGGTAGAAGAATATGAGGTTCTCTGCCATCTCAGAGACACTGGCAGGAGCAGTTTTATGAGGACACATGAATCACTGGACTGGTGTTCTACAGCAAAAAGCATTAACTGAGAGAACACATCATATACAAGCTCAAATCTTGCCATAAGGAAACAACCAAGGCCTTTTCTGGTGAATATGCAGAGCCACCATTGAGCAAAATCTGAAAGTTGATAACACCCAAGTTTTTGTCGAAAATGCCTACTCAATGTATACTGGGCAAAAAAGAAAAAAAGTAAATTCATCCCAGCACTCACAGGATGTTATGAAGGAGAACTGAGACTCAAGACTATCATATCAAAACAGTTTTGGGAATGTTCTCTCCTGGTTCATCAAAAATGCACAAGGAAGCAGAGCAGATAGTGGAGGAGATAAAGTTCAGTTAAAAAAATCAACCCAGCAAGCTGGAGAGGGGTTCAGCTTCTCAGCCTTCCGCCAGTAAAATAGGTTCAAAGAGAGACCATGTCATTTTAACCACTACCACTGTTTCAAATAAAAATGTATTAAAGACAGATAGAACTCCAGGAACTGACAGGATAATTTTCAGAGGACTGAAATACCAACCTTGCTTTAACTGTATAGAGAAAAAAGAAGGGACACAAAATGAGACTTTACAGTTTTTGTCCCGAGTAAAATTGCATACTGTCTTTGTAAAAATATAACAAGACTCAGTACACTTAAGTACTATAATAGTCCTGCACCTGAGTTGGGAGTGTGCTTTGAGTGCTTGTTACCCAAATTAAGCAGTAAGTGAGAAGAAAAATGCATAGTAAGCCCAGTTACTGTACACATGATAGGAGAATACACAAAAGTGCTATGTAAAATAAAGCAATGTATGGTACTACAGCTGCTAAGGAGGGGTTAGTTTGTTGCTATGAACTGAATAGCTCTGTGACTATGTGAGGCATTGTCAGCTATGCCTGGAGAAGTAGGGTAGTGGATGTGTAACACACACCTGCACAACTAGCTGGAATTTTGCAAAGAATTTTATATCATTGGTATATCAAACTAATTTGTAAAGATGCTTGTGTTGAAAAATGTATTTGTAAAGCTGCTTGTGTTAAAAATGTACTAACAGTGTGCCCTGCTGGACAGAAAAAGAAATATACAAGCATTATTGTAACTGTTTAAATGTACAGAGCATACTGGAAGAGAATATGTTAATTTCAAACTTTGAAAATAATTTGAAATTAAATTACCTGTCTTAAGTTATAAAAATTGTTTCTTACAGTTCTCAATGAAGCCAGAGACAAAAAGTCTGTATTAGCAAGTCTTCTGCATTGTCACTGGGATGAGCTAATTGCTAATCAGGAAGGGTGGAGGTTTGAAATTGTTTTATGACCTCCAGGAGATGCAGCAGATCTTAGCAAGGCTGTGTGTGTGTTATATATTATGGACACACATGTGCTAAATCCTGACAGCTTCCAGAAAAAAAGGGGGGGGGGGCATGTGAACCAGAAAGTCAGATGACCGGATGTATGTGATGTCATTCAGTAATCCATCACTTAAAATAACGTTTAATACTAGGTGAGACTGAAGTCTCAGAGCACTCTTGTTTTGTAACCTGACAAAGAAGGAACTCTTGCCTTCTTCATCTTGCCTTGCTCTGGTAAGTAACCAGGGAATAATAATTCTTTAGATCAGTCAGAAAAGTATAGTGAGGTTAGTTAAGTCTTGTTTTTCTGTAATTTTGTGAACCTGTCCACCTGTGTTATTTTTATATCTCCTGTGATTGAAATTCTGGTGTTTACTGTAAATCGATAATAAAAGAACATGAAAATACTAAACATTTATTACTAAATATATTTAAACTTTTCATTATGACTGGTTCTTCAGAGAATATTTTAACCTTTGAGGGTACTTATATCTACTGGTGACACTGTGGCCACTCCTGAAAGCCTGGCTGCTTGGTTAATTTGTATTGATATTAATTTCACTCAGTATAATTGGGTACCCCTGCAAAAGCCTAAGAGTAGCTGGCTTTACAGTGTCTGGTGGCAGTGTAACTGCCTTATAGTCTGGGTAGAAGGGGGCACAGCTAGTAAATCTGTGCCAGCCTTTCCACAGGTGTGTGTGAAAATCAAATCTTAGAGAGTGGGTGTCAGCTGCTTTGAGCACGTATACACAACACTGGTTCCACGAAGAGGGCGCCGGAGGACTTGGCTTGGACACTCAGCTGAGGAATTAACCCTACACCTGTGTCAGTGAGGAGTCTTAGTGGGGATCTGGAGAGAGAGAGAGACAGAGGACCCAGCCTCCAGACTGACTGTGTTCCATGTAAGCTCTTAAAGGAAACTGTGCTTGATGCGGACAGCTGCATCTGGAAATACTGAATGTATCCATTTTTGTTGCAAGTGAAAGTCTCTCTCCAGTGTCAGTGGTGAGGATTCAGGCTCCTTGATTACTGGCCCAGAGAAGAGACATCACATATTGGCCAGCAGTGGTGGGATATTAATTGAATTTCTGTGGCCTGTAAATTCTCGGCAGCCACAAGGTACACATTCTGAGTTTCATTTCACAACAATTTTATTTATTTAGTTTAGTTTTGTTTAGTTTAGTCAGAGAAATTAGGTAAATATGTCAGCAGAAGACTATGGCAAGCTGACAACCAGTTGGCCAAGGTGTGCATAGCCAAAGGACTGGTGCATGGCATCCTGAATAAAGAGGAAATGATTTCAGCCTTCGCAGCTCAGACCAGCAACTAGGAGGATAAAGTACAGTTGTGTACACTTGCCATAAATGTATATGTTTGAGTGTATTCACTGTTGCAGACATCACTTTTGAGTTATCTGCTTGCAGTAGCCCTCAGTTGGCATGATTAACAAAGTCTTTGGGTCCTGCGTCGGTTGCGGTCTCTTCTTCCATGTCGTCAGCTCATCAGGGGTATAAAACATGCAGCCGACGCCATTACATCATTTTTTCTTGCCCCAGATGCCAGGTGCCCCTTAATGGGAAGCAATAAAACACACATATATATGTATGCATGTGTATATATATATATATATATATATATATATATATATATATATATATAATACAAGGAAATACCTCCAATAAAAAAGCAAATACACCAAAAAGCTTTTAAGCATAGTAAAAGAGAATAGAGGCATAGCCAAAGAAAAAAGTAGGGGGCTGGAGGGAAGGTAACCAGGACTGCAACAGTGAATACACTTGAACATCTACATTTATGGTAAGTGTACACAACTGTACTATGTTCTTTGTGTTTCACTGTTGCAGTCATCACATTTGGGTAGCTTCCAAAGCTAAGGATGGGAGGAGGAATTTAGATAGCATTAGGGCCAGCTAAAAGACCCTGCAGGACTGCAGTGGCAAAGCCAGTTCTGGATTTAGAGAAAATAGGCAAATGGTAATGCTTGGTGAAAGTATGTACAGAACTCCAGGTAGCAGCGTTGAGGATGTCCCTGGTAGGGACACCTCTGAAAAAGGCTGTAGAGGTAGATGCAGCCCTGGTTGAATGGGGTCTGATCCACTGTGGGATAGGTTCTCCATGGTGCTTATAGCAGAAATGAATGCAATGGCCTATTCATTTAGAAATGGTTTGCTTTGAAATAGCCTTTCCCTCTGCCCCTGCAGCAAATGCCCCCAGCAGTTGTTCAGACTTCCTTTGCGGTTTAGTCCTGTCCAAGTAAAATCTAAGTTGTCTGTGCACATCTAAGGAGTGTAGTATCCATTCCCCTTTGTTCTGTGGATTAGGAAAGAAGGTTGGCAAATGAATGGACTGATTAACAGCCACACTGGATACCACCTTGGGCATGAAGAAGGGATTGGTTCTGAGGGACACCCTGTCCGCATGAAAGATGATAAAAGGCTCTACTGCCATAAGGGCCTGTAATTCAGATACCCTTCTTGCTGAAGTGATTGCTAAAAGGAAGGCTGTTTTCCAAGAAAGGAATTTTAAATTTGCACTAGCAGCTGGCTCGAAAGGAGGAAGAGTGAGCTTCTCCAATACAAAGTTAATGTCCCAGGCTGGAGTTGGGGCTCTCCTGGGTGGTCTTAAATTTTTGGCCCCTCTGAGGAACTGCTTGAGCAGTGGATGAGAGAAGAGGGGAGGTTTTGTGTTATAATGAGCTGAAATGGCTGAGGAGTGAATTTTGATGGAGGAAAAAGAAAGGCCCTTGTGAAGCATCTCAGTTAATTATTGTAAACTCTGAGGTAAGTTGGGCACTGCTGTGCTCAACCCGTGAGATTGGTTCCAGGCACAGAATCTTTTCCATTTTTCAGCACAAGATTTTCTAGTACTAGGCCTCCTTGCCTCTAAAATGATATCCATCTCTGGTTTACTGAGGGATGGTAAAGGAGAGATTAGGTAATTAGCCAGGCTGCTAGGTTCAGGGTTTGAAGCTGAGGGTGCAGAATCTGGTACTCCTTCTGAGACAACAGGGTAGAGGTCTGAGGAAGGTGCCATGGGGCTAAAAGTGACCCACTGCGCAAGAGGGGGTGCACCAGTGTTGGCGTGGCCAGTCCAGTGCAATCAATATCGTGCTTTGTTTGTCCTGTTTGATCTTTAGTAGTACTTTGGAGAGGAGATGCAGAGGAGGAAAGGCATAAACTGATAGGTTTTTCCATCTGAAGGACAGAGCATCCACTTTCCAAGCTTGTTTGTGGGGAGTCCTTGTGCAAAATTTGTCCAATTGATAGTTCTGGGGGGAGGCAAACAGGTCTATATCTGGGCTCCCCCATTTGTTTGTCAACATGTAGAAAATCTTTGGTTCCAGTTTCCACTCGTGTGGGTCCATTAGATTTCTGCTTAGTCTGTCTGCCAGTATATTTAGCTTTCCTGGCAGAAATTGAGCTTGTAGATATACTTGGTTGCTCAAGGCTGTGTTCCACAATGCCATGGCTAGTCTGCAGAGGGGGCAAGAATTGGTACCCCCCTGTTTGTTTATGTACTACAAAACAGTGGTGTTGTCCATCTTTACCATTAATTGTCCTGGAAGAATATGGTCCTTGAAGGCTGTCCGAGCATTCTGTACAGCTAACATTTCTTTTTGATTGATATGCAGGTGCATTTGACTTGGGTTCCATTTGCCCTGAATGCACTTCCCTGCCAGGTGAGCCCCCCATGCATAGTCTGATGCGTCTGTGGTTAGGGTTTGGGCAGCAGGGGGTAGAGTGCATGGTAGTCCCTTGTTTTGGTGGCAAGCCTCTGCCCACCAAAGAAACTCTAGGCGTAGGCAAGGTATGATAGGAATCATTGCTTCTAGATCCTGAAAATGTTGACACCATAGGCTTTATAGATACCATTGTAGTTTCCTTATATGCAGTCTTGCATATGGAATTAGAAGAATGCAGGAAGCCATGAACCCTAAGGCTTGCAGTATGTGTCTTGCAGATAGCAGGGTTTTTGTGGCCACTAGTTTGAAGTAGGTTGTGAAATGAATTTGTTTCTCTGGCGTGAGGAAAGCCATCTGGGAAGTTGTATTCAAGCTTGCTCCCAGGAATATAACTTGTTCATAGGGTACCAGGTGTGATTTATTTTCGTTTATGGTGTACCCCAGACAAGTTAGCACTCTTTGTACAAAGGCCAGATGATTCAAAAGTATGTCCTGGCTTTCTGCCTGAATTAGACAATCGTCCAGGTATGGGTATATTTGAATATTTATTTGCCTGCAAAATGCAATGACTGGAGAAAGGCACTTTGTGAATACCCTGGGCACAGTAGATAAGCCAAAGGGCAGTGCAGAGAACTGATAGTGCGTGTAGCCTGCTTCGAAGCGTAGGTATCTTCTGCAAGATTCCCTGATTGGGATGTGCAGGTATGCTTCCTTTATATCGAGTGCTGCCAACCAGGCATCATTGCCTAACACAGGAAGCAACTGGTGAAGAGTCAGTATCTTGAATTTTGGTATCACCAAAAAGGTGCTTAAGAGTAAACAGGTCCAGGATAGGACGCCATGAATTGTCTTTTCTGGGTTCCAGGAAAAGTCTCGAGTAGAAACCTTGTCCCTTTTCCTCTTCTGGTACAGTCTGAATAGCCTTTATGCTTAAAAGAGAGAGTACTTGCTTTTGAGCCACTGCCCACTGATTTGGGGGTAAATGTGGCCAACCGTTTGGGGTTGGTAATGTGTGGAAGTGAAGTCTGTATCCTTGGGACACTATATTTAAAACCTAATTGTCCTGGGTAATGAGCTCCCAGTTTTTTGCATGTAGGGCAATTTTTCCCCCCAAAGGGGCAGTCAGTTGAGAAGTGCTTGGAAGTTTTAAAATGAAGTCATTGAGACAGTTTACCATAGGGAGGAGTTTTACTATTCCCAGATATTTAAGAGGGGGCCCCCCACTGCTTAGCCCTGTGCGTACCCTGGGACTGAAGCCTGGGTGTTCTGCTGGATCTGGGTTTGGGCTGATAAGGCCTGGAAGAGGCAGGAAAGGACCAATTTTTGGAAAGCCAATGCCTACTAAATCTTGGAGGTTGAACTTGTAAGAAATCTTTAAAACAGTTTGCATAGATTTAGCTTTTTCCTCCATCTTCTTCTGCCTTATTGCCAAACAGGCAGTCCTGATTTAAGGGAGCATCCAGTAATTTAGCTTTAACATGATCTGGCAAGGATTGCTCCTTAAGCCAAGCATGCCTTCTAAGTACAGACCCAGTGACAGCAGCCCTGCAAGATGCCTCTAATGAATCAAAACCACATTGCAAAGTATGTTTTCCAATTTGTTCAGCAGAATGCATTAAATCCTGTAAATCCTTATTTTAAGCACAATCAAGAATCAACATCATTTTCTGTTTAAGCAATACAATAATATGCTGCTGATACTATAAGATATGAAACTGGCAGTTTAAGGCCCTAATGGCAAAAGTTGCAGATGTGTATACATTCTTACCCCATCTATCCAGCGCCCTGGAGTCTCTATCACAGGGGGTAGGATTTTTAGCAGTAGTAGCTTTAATGCCCTTGGGACCCTGTGAAATGGTCTCAGGATCCGCAGTAGGATTTTTGAAAAGGAACTTGTGAGAGTCAAGAACCTTGTAATATCTATCAGGTTTTCTGGGAGCAGGAGGTAAAGAGTCAGGGGCCAAGCTAGATTCCAAAAAGGCATCATCACCAATGTCTAGTACAAGAGGGATAGCTAAAGGCCTGTGTTGGGGCAGGAGTAAGAAATCCCTAAGCCTCTTTTTAGAATCAGAGAAATCAGTTAGTTATGTACTCCCCATAACGATCGATGTATGTGGTCCATCTCGCCTACATTCCTTACTCACGGGTTGGGAGCCGAGAATTGGCTCAGACTCGGCCAAATTTCTCTAGCACGAAGTCTCTAATTGGCTGGGCTAACCCGGTATCCCAGGATGCACCTCGCCCTAGCCCCAGATCTTGTTTGCAATCATAACAATTATAACACTCATAACCCATACTCAATAAACAAAGGAAGAAATTCCAACCAGACAAGGCAACCAAATCGCTGACCTAGAAGGGTCCACAGAGCCAATATTCCTCCAAAACCTCTAGGAAGGGGGCAGGTGGGTGGGTGCAGAATGAGGAACATGGCACCACATACATCGCATCATTATGGTGAGTACATAACTAACTTATAAGTTATGTGGTCCTATCTCACCTACATTCCTTACTAAGATGTGGACAGCCGGCCCCAGCACCTCTATCCTGGGAGGCTCATAGGAAGATAATCCTGAGAACCGTGGAACCAAAGGAAGCCTGGCCCCTAGAAGCCTCATCCAGCTTGTAATGAGTAATAAAAGTGTTGGGAGAGGCCCAAGTGGCCGCGAGCACAAATATCATCCAAGGAAAGCCTAGCATGGAAAGCTAGTGATGTAGACATAGCCCTGG
>NW_025052429.1:0-11518 GCF_019279795.1 Protopterus annectens | reverse complement strand
CAGTAAATAATTAATAAAAAACATGCTATACATATACTTACATACCGGTGTTCTACATACCTTGTTATCAACTTTTCTATTTCTCACACTGCTTACATGGGTTTTTTGTATGAGCATATGGTTTGAATGTCTGGCAAGTCCCTTATATACATTGATACCTGTAACATGTGGTTTCCCGCCTATTGGTGTTCTGAGTGACTAATTACTTGCATATCAGTTTTGCAGCTACTACATTCCCAAAACGGGCAACAGTGGGGTATAATTGATTCCCATTTGGGCTTATTTGCCCTCCCTTCGGGAGATGGCCTGTTTTGGGGTTTTGTTATGTGTAATTGCAACTGCTATGCATAGAGACAAGTATATTTGGATTCATGCCCCCGTGGATTGTGTGTGACAGCTAGAGTATGTGGTTCAACATGGTGTACCTGTCATCCCAACATCTGTTAACGGACTATTGCAAACAAAACCTGTAACATGTTTGTTCCTTTACAATGGCTGCAATTTTGCATGGTGCCTTTAATTGTGTCTCTCCAAGGTATGTCAAGGTTCTGCAGTTTTAATTGACTGACTGGATGTTTGTGCTGTTATTATAGTCTGTATTGCTATAGTTTCTAGTGTGGGGATGTCAGGGGGTGTATCATATAAGGTTTGTGGGGCTTGCATTTCTACATATTCCATATATATATGTAGGCTCCGTCCCTTATTAAAACTATCAGTTAAGTAGACTTATATTTATAGAGTTGTACATTGGGCCCATTATTAATTGGTTTCCTATATAATATAGGTAGAGTTGAAATCTTCCCATACCTCCGGAATTGCAGCGGTATATAAAGGGATATATCTACCTGTAGCTACTCCATAATATTTCTATCCCAGATATTTGCGAGTCCCATTGCAGTTAATGTGCAGTATAGAACCTTTTTACTTATGGGTTGTACCTTTTCATATGGCCATTGTTGGACCTTCGGGACCACACAAGCGGTGTTTACAGGTAGCCACATAGCCACGGTCAGATACAGGATGCATACATACTTTTATCCTCAATACATACCTATTGTTTGTTGGACTTTGGCTACTTATCCTTAGCCCATACTTACTTATTACATTTCTTACGGCGCAGGGCGTAGCTTCATTTGTGCAACTGTTGCTCTTGTAGGACATATTAATATTACTCTGATCAGACATTTCTCCCCTTTGTAATGTTTTATGTCAGGACCCACCTATACCCAGGGAGGAGCTGCTCCCTCCTAATGTGGGACGAGGTGGCCGGTGACCATTATGCCCTCGGACTAAGCTATACCACACACCTACTGTAATCCCATCTGCCTCCGAGGTTGGCACTAGCGGACACGCAGTATCGCGAACACACACACATATTACAGTCACACCGGCGGGGATGCACAGCACCCTCAACACACACATACACAGACTACGGGCACTCCACACACAGTTGAACCTGAGTACCCTCATTGGACCCGCTTAACACCCGGCTAGGCCGGTGCTGCGAATTATCCATTCATATCTATCATACCTATTACTTTCGCGGTTTAACTTACTGTTTCTCTTTTTGGTCTTTCCAAGCCTCGTGTAGTTCTGCGCGCGTAATAACCGTATGTATATTTACATTCCATAGTTGGCGGCGGTATCCTAAGTTATTTGCCTCCAAGGTGTTATGCATGTGCGTTGACCTATCTATATATATTTGCAGATGTACGGCTGACGGATCATTATATATCAACATATATCCTCTATTGCCCTTTCTATCTGTATTATATATATATGTATATATGTGTATATATATATATATATATATATATATATATATATATATATATATATATATATATATATATGGGGTCTACTTTGAAAGACCGACCACGCCAGTTCGGCAATAATCACCGAGATCGGATGTAGACCGATAATCAATACACACAAAATCATTGACGCAAATGCCAATCAACACGAACACCATTACACCGACACGACCAACGCGTAAACAACACATTTTGTACACTCATAGCTGGCATAGCCACGGCAGCGCCATTTAACCCAACCCTAACCCTAAGGTCGACACCTGTGGCACACTCACCCTACTGCCGCACCCTAACCCTAACTCACTTACCACCTTAATTTAACCCCAAAGGTCCGACACTATCGCAGACACTTCACCTACCTCAAAACGCCTAACCCTAACTCACGCCAATCCATCCCTAACCCCAAGGTCCGACACTCATCGTGACACTTCACCTACCTGCACCCTAACTCTAACTCGCCCACTTAACCCACCCAAAAACATAAACCCCGTCATTATCGCACACTTTTACGCCCTACTGCGCACTCTAAGCCTAACTCCGCTTAACCTGGCCCCTAAACTACGGTCCCTCACTATCACACACTTACCTTACCCGAGGCCCAACTCCGACACTCAATACACACCTCACCTTTTCCTACAGCTTCAACCCAAAATCCCACAATACCAGCGGCGACACTTACCTGACCCAGCTCCCTAACTCCGTCCTGCACTGTCGCACACTTACCCGAGTCGCGATCCACACATTACCCTTTGTCGGTCCTTTCTGCTGTCGCAGCGGCCATTACTCCTTCGATAAACTTACCTGTCGGGTCGCTTGGTCTTCGCCTGAATCGGGAATCGCCGGTTCGGCCAGTAGCCGGGGATGTGTCGAGTTGGGTCTTTAAAATGAACGTAGGCCATGTATATATATATATATATATATATATATATATATATATATATATCTATCTGGCGGGGAAAGTGACGAAGGCGAAGCTACACCTTTCATTGTGTACTTGTTGCAAAAGTGTATACTGTTTCCTGGACTCCGGCACATTTGTGTCTGTACCTGTCCCATTTGCACACCTGCCATAGGTTAGGGGTTGCCAGCTGTCCCACTCTGTGAGGACAGTCCCTCTTTAGACAGTTGTGTCCTGCAAAATATTTGTAAACATGGCAAATGTCCTGTGATTTTAGAACATGCTGCCTTATTTCCTATAGTTTATGTAATGTCGCATAAAAGCCAGTTATTCTGCATCTGAACCAACAAACAGAATAGAAAGTAAGTAAACATTACAAGAATGAGCTTTTATCTAGGCAAAACAGTGCAGTTCTGCTTTCCGTTACTGGCCGGGTGTATGTCTTGTCAGCCTGCAGACATCTGACGTATGTCCCACATTAGTACTTTGAAGAGGTGGCGTAAACCCTTCCATAGGTACATCTTGCCTACAACAAGGTAGTGTTAGGGTGATTCCTATATACATGATTGCGTGTTCTATACCATAGCGAAGGAGTGGTCCCGGTTTTGATTCTTCTCAGAGCAGGCGCCATTAGAGTACAGGGAGTAAATGAAATGCTGGTTTCACTTTTGTTTTGGACATCATTCACTGTGATCCTGCGCGATATTCGGGTAGCTTATCCCTGTTTTAGCTTATATCCATATAGTCATATTTAGCGATACATTAAACTTACCAGCGGTGGGCAATGCATATTCCGGTGCCCGCAACGGTGCTAAATCATATGATCTGATGACCTGCATCATCGACATGCATTACTCGTGCTCGAGATCGATTACATCCCTTGCAGGATGGGACCGGAACATGCATGACAGTCACTGCATGCTGCTTAACATATGGCCATCTTGGATTTGTACCACGTGTTTAATACAGCGTTTTGTACGTGAAATGCGGAGTACACTACAGCTGTTACTCCATACTGCAGTCACACGCCGTTGGGTAACTCAGTTAGTTTACATATTGATGAGTCCAGTTAATGGGTATGTCCATGTGATGTTTACTGTATGTGCTCCGGCATTGTGTATGTATATCACAGTGAGCCACACCTATACTGTGCTACACCTTCAAGCGGCCGTGGGTGGAGCATGCTGGAATTGTGATTTAATACCTGTCGCGATGGGTGCACCCCATGCCTTGACACAACATCCACGATTATATTATGTGGAGCCCTCATTAATGCAGCAGGGACTCCTTGCTGAGTGTCTGCAGAACAGTGCTTAAACACATTATTGCTCCCCGCGATTGCCTCTGCTCCTCTACGTGATACAGTTGGTTACTTTCGATGTTGTGGCGACACAGCAGACACTGTTTGCCCCATTTGGTGTAGCGCCTCTGACAATCGGGCCGTGTACCCACCGATGTACTCTGAGAACCTATACACAGCAGCAATCAACATATGCTGATAGAGCATACGTACTGTTCAGGTGTTGAGCATCTGCGTGTTCCAATAGCTGTTTATTGTGTACAGTGTTCAGGCTTGGGCTGCCTATGTAGGATTCACACAGTGGGCCACCTATACATTACAATTTACAGGTGGTCGTGCTTGTGTGCCATCCATTTTACTGTGGGTGCAGGTGGAGAGGTGTGTCAGTCCATAGGGGCCTACACTGTCAGCGTATGTGCTATACGTTCCCTCTTTGCCAAAGCATAGGCATATTGGGCACGCCTCAGTCTGCCTACTGGGGCTGGCACAGTGTGTTCATGGTCTGAATCTCTCTCCTCTATGCCTGTGATGGCCTTGGCAAATGCGGTGGTCTATGAGGGCCTTCACCATTTTGTCCCTGCTGCAGCTGTTTCCACAGGATCATATTATGTAGCATGGCACATACTATGACGATGTGGGCACACGTGCCTGGAGAGTACTGCAAGGCTCCACCAGATGTGTCCAAGCACTTGAATCGTGATTTCAGCATCCCGAACACGCACTCTATGATGATTCTGGTTTGTGCGTGTGCCTCATTATGGCGTTCTTACACGAGTGTGTGTGCATTTCTGATGGGAGCCATCATCCACGGCTCCAGTGCATAGCCAGCATCCCCCACAAGGTGGCCATGTGGGATGTCTCCCCTGACAAATACCTGATACAGCTGTGAGGCATGCCAGATATGAGAGTCATGGTAGCTTCCAGGGCTGCCAGCACACACATCCATGATTATGCCCTGGGCATTGCACACGACCTGGCAGTTGATGGAATCCCTTGCGGTTTATGTAGTGCCTACCATGCTCACCGGGTGGTGACTTGATTTGTATGTGCGTGCAGTCTATCGCACCCAGTACCTCTGGGTAGTGTGCCACACGGTGGAAGTGACGCATATTGCTGGCCAACTCCTCCTGAGTTTGGGGGAAGTATATTTGCTCATTGGCATATGGTAACATGGCATCCAGGAACTGGTGTAGTACCCTGGATGCTGATGCCTGTGAGATCCCCATTATATCTCCAGTTGGCCTTTGAAAGGTACCTGCAGCTAGTATTCACATGCTTACGCATACCTTCGTGTCCACTGGGATGGGTTCCCCTCTGTTATTTCTGGTTCTCAGGTGTGGCCGGCACAGCTCCACTATTTGCTGTAAGATGTCCCTGTCCACCCTGTAACGCTCTACTATCTCTAGATCATGTAGCCCCTGGTAGGTTACCCTTGGTCTGAACACTCTTCTACTCCTCCGGGGCCTGTGGTGGTTGTCGGCATCATCCTCCACAACACCGTCAGTCTCTAACACATGCTGATGAATCACAGCTATGGCAGCTCCCAACATGTACATTTTAAAAGTTCCCCGTGTGTTTACACCTATGGTGCAGTGTTTGGGAATTCACAGGTGTGTGTAGGGTGCTTTCACACTTTATACTATTGTGCTGTGAACACAGATGATGTCATAGGGTGTGTATGTACGATCATAGCTACAGGATATCTTATGTGTTTTACTACCGGAACTACTATTTTGGTGCCTTTGGTGTTGAATTATATTTGGCTGCCGTGGATTACCTCTTGACCTTCCCTTTACATTTCTGCACGTTCCACCTACCATTTTCTGGCATGCATATGGCAGCCTGCTTTAATTTGTACTTTCCTAGACCTGGCATATCTTGCGTAATGTGTGCTATTGCCGGTCTACTGTCGGTTTGCTTTGCTCTGCTATGACAGATCTCCTATCTTTGCAATCCAATGTCTCCCCTCCTTTCTTTGCATTCCAATGCCTCTCCTATCCTGTTTTGCAGATTTTTGCAAGCAGACTTGACAGCTGCCGTCGATTGGCTGCCGTGAGTTGATTGGTGTTGATTGCTCATTAGTATGCCAATTACCCTATTTTGGGATTTCCTTCTTTTCTTCCCATGACCTTCCTGTTTGTGCTATTGTTCGCGTCGTGTGCATCCACTTACTGGGTTTTGGGCACGTTTTCATCCCTGTACACATGTGCTTTTGGGCACCATGTGTGCTCTCAACTAAACGATTCTATACCTTCCTCCCCACCCCTGTCCTGCAGCTTTGCTTAGCAACAGACAGGCCAGATTTTGCGCCGCATTGCTCCAATGTGCTTACTGCCACGGTGGCACACCCCTCCGGGTTGCTGATGTCATGTATCTCCTCTGAGCCACTCCTCGGTGTTATAGCGCTGCACCGTATGGTTCAACCTTCATCCGGTGGGACATTTGCGATTCAGTATTATCTGCCTCATTTGCATGGCATTGACTAGTAATTCATAGTTACCGCACAACACTGCTCGCAGGCCCTTAGCAACCCCTGCACCTTGGTTGTGGTGTTCCATGCCTACCATTGTGTATTATGGTGTACACCTGATTTGTATTACATTGCTATTTTATGGCATTTTTTATATATTTTCTTTATGTTCCAGTTTGGCAGCACACATGCCCCAGTGAGGTTGTACTTCTCGCGCATTACTGTGGACATGACATTAAAGTTGTTTTTAGGTGTTGATGCATCCTTTCTTATGCCACTGGCTGTGTATTTAGCCATTAGCATATGTTAACTTTGTAATACATGAGTCTGGTCCTCATTTCCATAGCTCAGATGTTCTGTTTGGAAAATGTAAACCCGTGGTTTTTGGTTTACATTTCCGTGGCCTTTACGCTTTTCACACCTTCCGCACCCCACTTCATGAATCGCTATATGCCTTTCTATTTGCATGGCAGTGCGACACTGCGCATGGGGTGATTAGCATACCTATGCTGAGGGGGTTGCGCCGAAGTTCTGGCTTATGCGCCCGGTAGTGCATGTGGTATTGGATCGTCGACCTGAATCGCCGACGGCCATATTTGGCGTTATTCCACTTGGTCGCTTACGCCCCGCGCTTCGGAAAAGCAAGCTTCATGAATCCTGGGGTAAATGTATTACATAGAATCTGATGTTTAGTTTCACACAGGAATTGAAGGTAATAATCAGTGACTACAGGTAAAGCAACAGCTAGACAAGTTTTAGTTATAGCTGGTTGTTTAAAGGAGATGTAAGTAGCCTTCTTCTTTAGGTAATCTAACAGATTTTCCTGAATGTGTTGCATGTGCAAATATTATAAATATTAAGAAATTATTCCCATATGTAAGATCCTAAAACTGAAAATGCACAGCTAATAGAGGTAAGGAGGAAGCAGGTCTGGTAAGAACAGAAACACTGATGCTAGGGAGTAAAGATGATATGTAATGATTTCTACAGCCAAACTTTCTGAGTGCTGGGCTATTGTCATTATGTCAGGTCTTGTGAATAAGGCAATTTGGGAAGAACTCAAAATGTTCTCTTACAGACAGCCAGTTGGCCCACTGAAGTGTAACAGAAATATTTGGTCTGAGGTGAGAGGAGGATAAAATGGCAGACTCTGACAGGCAGGTTTTGGAGGTCCTTTAGGTTTTTCTTTGAGTCACAGGCAAATAAAGGTAAGCTATATTATAACTATGGTTGTCAGATGGCTTAGTCTATGGTTTCAGGAGTAACAAAGTGAGAGATTTTAAGGAATCCCAAAAAGACTGAATTAATGTTAGATGTCAGTTTGTTGCTGTTAAGAGACATATTTAATCATGGCTCCAATGTGACCACTAAGTATTTAGTTACTTCATTAGTTAGTTAGTTAGTTTGTTAGAAACAGTACAGTAGTACTAGTCATAGAGGACCAGTCTCAGACACAGCCTAGGTATATAAAAATAAATAAAATAAAATGAAAAATATCATGAAAGTACAATGAAATACTAGTATTACAAATATAATAACACAACAAAAATGCAAATCCTAGTACAAGTTAAATAAAGTTGAAGTTAAAACACAATCACAAGGTACAGTTGTGTTTTGTTTAATTATTTTAGACTTGAGTGAAAACATGAGGCTGAAAAGGAAGGGAAGGGGAATAGAAGAGAGAAGTTAGCAGGAGGAGTGTAGAAGGAATAGAAAGATGGAAATGGAAAATTTGTAGCCTGCTACAGATCACCCTCCCTTTCACAGGAACCCCACTTGGCATTCCTGAGAACACTGGAGAATATGAAGGTCTCTCCAAACACTATGTTATTGGGTGACTTCAACTACCCAAAGATTGACTGGGAAAACTACTCAAGCCCAAACACCCTCACCCAACGGTTCCTTGAATTTATAAATTCTAACGCGATGGAACAACTGGTCACCACTCCCACAAGAGGGAACAACATATTGGACCTGGTCATCACCAACATGGGGACTCTGTATTCCACACCAGAGGTAAACCCCTCATTGGTAAGATCAGACCATAAACTAATTTCCCTGGACATCCATATCCCGTCCCCACCCCCAGCCAAGGAAATCACTGTAAAGAATTTCTCAAAAGCTAACTTCACACGTCTCAAGACTGAGGTGGAATCCTTCAAAGCCCCCGGGCCAGAGGATAATACAGCCCAATCTGCAGAATCCTTTACAATTGCATTCTATGAGCACCTGCAGGAATGCATGGATCGTGCTATCCCAAATAAAACCAAGACTCACTCCTCCAAAAACAGGAGACCTGTCTGGTGAACCCCGGCTATAAATAAGCTATACAACAGAAGGAGGAAGCTACTACATGACAGAGCAAAATCCCAAAAAGGGAAGGCATCTCTGATCAGTATTAGCAAGAAACTACGATCCCTCATAAAATCATCAAAGGCCAGTTTCGAAATAAAAATTTCCCTAGACACTAAAGATAATCACAAGGCCTTCTTTAGTTATGTCTGGAATATGGGTGGAAACTCCCAGATATGCTCTGAATTGTTGCATAACGGTACAAAATATACCGAACCTACAGACATAGCCAACATCCTGGCAGACACATTCAGTGCTAACTTCTCCCCCCTTCCCCCTCAAAGGAACAAATGCCTATCCCAACTGAATGTAACCTCCCTGACATCACAGATGCACAGGTGAAAGCTGCCCTCTCCAAAGCATCTATGGGACTGGACGGTGTCCCAGGCTGTGTCTTACATGAGCTCCAAGAAGAACTGAACCCTCACATTAAGTCACTGTTCAAACTTAGCCTTACTACAGGATATGTACCCAAAGAATGGCGTACAGCTACAATGGTCCCACTCCACAAAGGTGGCACCACAACAGACCCCGGGAACTATCACCCCATAAGCCTGACTAGTCTGGTCTGTAAAGCTATGGAGCGTATTATCATGGAACTCATAAACAAAGACATTGGGAGCTTCCAGACACTGGACCCTACCCAATTCAGCTTTGTTAAGGGCAGATCTTGCCTCCTGAAACCTAGGGTGCAGCGATTTCTTTTTGAAACAGTTACCAAAGCTTACAGAGATCAGAGGGCAAGGTAGTCCACACAGCCTACCTGACCCTCGAGCTCTCTCGGCATAACAATTACCCCACTTTCGGGGCATCATAAATAAGCTTACCAGCTTAAATATCAACCCCTATATCACAATATGGGTTGCAAACTGGCTCAGGGATAGAGCCCACATGGTCAAAATCACAGGTGCCACGTCCGAATCCAAACCAGTTACAAGTGGCATCCCACATGGCTCAGTTCTGGGACCTCTCTTATTCGGAATATACTTCTCGCAGGTTCAGGCTAACACGGGGCGACTATGGCTGACAAAGTTCACAGATGACTGCAAACTGGGAGCCATAATCGACTCTCCAGCTGACACAAGCATCCTCCAAAAGGATCTCATGGAGACGGATGCTTGGTGCCAGAACCACGGCCTCAAAAACAAAGTGCCCACAAATTGCCACATAGGTGGTAATCCATTAAGTACGGAAGAAGTAATTAGAGATTTGAGGACCAATGTAGATAATAATCTCTCCTTTGATAATCACATTGCCAAAGTGGTTAGAAAGACTTTCTATATAGCCCACCTCATCATGAAAGGGTTTGCATCTAGATCAAGAGAGGTCATTGTGCCCCTCTACTCATCCCTCATCAGGCCCATAATTTAACGCAATGCCCCTTTTTGGATATACCTTACCCGACACCTGCAGCAACTGGAAAGACCCCAAAAGTACCTCACCAAGATGTCCTATGCAGTTCGACTAAAGAAACTCCAGCTCTACTCAGTTGCTTACCGCCTACTCAGAAGCGATCTATGCCTGATGTACAAAGCCATGTCTAACCCAGAATTAATGGACATGCTCCACCTCAAAATCCAAATCCTTAGAGCTACACGCTCCAGGGACGAAACCTCAGCACAAAAATAAATAGGACATGCTGGAGGGATCTGGATTCATTTCCCCAGAGGCTCCCTCACTCTGGAATAGAATACCAATTCATGTTAGGATACATAGCCCTCGCTGACCCCCTCTTCAAGCGAAATCTGGACGCTGTGAGATGGGGAAATCACAAATTCACCCCTGGGATCTCTTCTGTGTCCCTGCTTGACAGAGGCACAGTAAACTAATCTTAAAGGGCTACCTTCTGTGACCTACTATACAGAGGCACAGTAGGCTAATCTAATAGGGAGGCAGAAGCCAAATACACTCGGGCTAGGCTTATAAATGCCCTAGGGCAGATAGCCTAGTATCTACCTATGAAACTATGAAAGGCAAGTAGTGAAAAGTATTAAATACTGTATACACAAGGGATTTGAACACTTGGAACATATAGTACCTGCTTAAAGTTAGGAAGTAAAAATTGAAAGTAATAGAAAACTGGTAGGTAAAATGAATCAGGTGATTGTATCAACACTTTACCTTTTACAAATGGTATCTTTGAATAGGTTCCTTTTCAGATAATGTCTAAATACTCTGTGGGATGAATTTTCTTTAAAGCAGACTGGAAAGAATTCCTAAAGTTGTGGGGTCTGGCTAGAAAGACATTGTCTGATGCAATGGAACAGTTTTTGGAACCTGTAGGGTGGTTATATTGGGGGTTATGGATCTAATGTGGTAACTGAAGAGTGGAGATAGATGGACAGCAAAAGGGGGACACCCAAAATTAATTTGAAAAGCAGAAAGCCTAACAGAGGCTATTCTGTGAGGGATTGGGACCCAGTAAGCTTTTGTGAGCACTTTATAGTTTATCCTTTCCTTGGGGGCAAGTGTGATCTACCTGCAGATGTTGCTGAATGTGGTTGGAGTGAGACTGGACTTGGAGGCTAAGGCTATGAGTGGAAGGTTGTATTCTAGATGGAAGATAAGTACTCGGATTATAGCATTTTTTGCTTTTGGGGAACAAAATTGGGATATTTACTTGGCTAAAAAAGTTGACAGTGTTGATTTTTATTTTAGATTTCATTAGTTCAATGTGGTGGTGA
>NW_025052428.1:0-9983 GCF_019279795.1 Protopterus annectens | reverse complement strand
GATTTTGATTTTTCTCACTAATTTAAAAAAAAAGGTAATTGGCTAGGGTTTTAGGCACAAGGTGCAGGTTTTGATTCTCATATTAGGTAATTGGCTAGGGTTAAAATGTCCTACAAGGGCAGTTAGCCTAGTACTAATCAATGAATCTATGAACCTGTGAATCATATGCTGATGATAAAGTTTTACTATTGACTGTATATGCCCCATGCTTAAATTAGTTAGAATTTATTCTTCATATCTTTAATTTAATATCTAAATTTAGGTATTATAAGATGATTGGAATACTGTTATTAACCACCAGAAAGACAGATCCAGCAAAAATAAATATAATTACATAAATGCACCTTTAGCATCTTAAACTTATGGAGTGAATTCAAACTTTCTGATCCTATCAATGTCTTTAAGATGGCTAATAATAAATTTACCTTTTACTCAGCTTAACCCAAATCTTGGTCAAGAACTGACTTCTTCCTAATTTTCAAATATTAGCACAGTACAGGCCATAAAATACATCATAAGTGAATCCCATATTTTTCAAGATCATTCAAAGATTCAGCTACTCAGTACATCTGATCAAGTTACATGTGCAGTGTGTAAAATTTTTAGGAGGGAATTGAGGTCTCTATATCTTAAATTATTAGAAAAGAGGAAGCCAAGAAAATAGGGCGAAAAGCATCAAAAGCTTTTATAATAATTTAGAAGGGAATAAAAAAGTTTGATGAAATGTAGGCATTTATATCGTTTGGTGGCATCCTTTTAAGTAAAGTTTTGTACTATAAAGGAAATAATAGAAATGAAAAATATATATATTAGAAAACATCAAAAGACCTTGAGGAAAGAGAGACAAATTTTAAGAATTATTATGATGAAATAGAACAACAATTGAAGGCACTACAAACCAAGAATTAAATATTTATAAACTACTCAGTTATCATGAGTTACAGTATAGAGTTCTAGCTGAGAACTCTCAAATGGATCCTAGAAACCATCTACATTGTTAACTAGAGTAATAATTCCAAAATGCCAGTCAGCGGTATGCTGATGGTAAAACAGGTGACAACATATTTAGCAGAAATGATGACATATATCCTTAAGGAGAATAACAACAGTCATACAAAATATTTACTGATATGTTATACAGGAATTGTTATGATGACAACTTTCATAACACATGACTGAAATAAACAATTATCTAAAACCAAAATATGCTGTCATTAGATAATGAACAAAAATTGCTCTATCAAAACGGTTCAAGCACCAAGTAATTAAATCTGATAAATCAGTAAAAATAATAAAGAATTACTTACTCACCAGGTGATTTTCGCTAATATTTTAAAAAGCATTTTTCAAGAATGCTATTATAACAATTCTGGCAGCAATATCTAGCACCAGCATAAGGATAAATAATATACCAGGCACAGTTTTATTAACTACAGTAGAAGTTGTGAACAATGGTTGAAGGACTTTGTCTGGGAGGCAGGCAAGACTCATGTGGGATAAGCTGATCCCTCAATAGAACAAAGGTGGTTTTAGGATCACCTGATTTGAGGAAGGGATATTTTTAAGCTACACAGTTAAGGAGCTCATATGCGTAACATGAACATAAGCTATAATTTTGGATACGGGTCTTTAAGGAGAATAACAACAGTCATGCAAAATATTAAATTCATAATGCAGCTTAGTAATAAGCCAACACAAGAATAGGGAAAAGAGATAAAACAATTAGAAGCTGCCAAAGAATAGGCAAGATGGGGCTACAATTTACTGGAGAGAAAACTGGCAAAGCGAGGAACCAGATGCTAGAAAATGAAACTTAAAGAGATAGGAAGAGGCCAAAGACATTTGAATTGCAGGCTAGGAGCTACATGCAGCTATCAGGGATTGATACCAGAATATGGCAAAAAGAAAAGGATAAGAGAATTTTAAAGAGAAAGACCTGCTCTTCCTAGAGTTTTAGTTGAGATCTAGAACAGACTTGGCTGAAAACTATAGGCTGGTCATCATGAAATCCTAACAGTTATATTACAAACTTAGATTACATAATGAAAAGAAATACATATAAAATATTTCCATTCCTGACTTTATTCAAACAGGACAAAGAACTGACCAAATGTTTACACTTTAATATTTACAACTATTATGACAAGTTCATTACAGTAATATATTTGGTTTAACAGATGATACTTATAAAGCATTTGATAAAGTAGACATTAAATTTTAAATTTATATTTTCAATTATGCATTGTCCAGATTTTTATTATTTTCTGATTATCAGATCAAGTAGAATACTGAAAACAAATGCATGTAGGATAAGATAAGTAAGTTGTGGAACCTGGTACAGATGCATATTTGGTATAAATATGTAAATTTTATAGAAGCAATCCTCTGGCTTTTTCATCCTTAAAAATCAAATCACTAAAAATTGAAATGCATATTTTCAAATTTAGTGTTAGTGTTTCAAAAGTTAATGAAGTTCTTGAATACTGAATATATGTATGTTCTTTTTCAACCAGTTCACCTGAATGTATTTCCCTTGTTTAACTTGCATTTATTTTATATTCAATATCATATATTATTAACTTTGAATTTTCTGTATCTATGATTTATTTATTTACAATTGTTAAGCAGGTAGGTGACTGGTCCAGGGATGCTTTTGAGACATGACTTGGGCTCAGAGGCAGAAAACAGTGCAAATATACTTAAGTTTATATGTATATGAAGCCCCTTCAAAACATTGAATGGTCATAACATCTATGCTCAGAACATTGAGACCAAAACATCTAAAACCCATAACGTCTAAAATTCATAACATCGAATTTCATAACATTGAAACTTTGCATCACAACTTCCAAATCTAAATCACATGTAAAATAACATCCTCCCACCTAAAACAACACAAAAGTAGTAAACACACTTTTCGTTTCTGTAAGGAGCACTCTATAAGCCACACTCCTTAAGAATTAAATATGCCAACAACAAAGTTGCACAGTGAGGGGTAAAATCCTAACCCCACTGTAGTGCTGATGGAGGGTAGTATATTTAATTATGAAATTATTAATGAAGTGGAGCCCCTACATGGGAGTGCAGGAGGCTTGCCACCTGCAGAAACATAATTGTACAAAGTGTGTTTACTACTTTGAGAATTGTTGTTTTAGGTGGAGAGGGATGTTATTTTTTTGTGATAAAAAAACAATTATTCGTTTTATGTTTTGAAATTTTTTCCTTTGATTTTGAACTTTAGATGTTTTAAAAGGGGATATATATATATATATATATATATATATATATATATATATATATATATATATATATATATTATATATATATAGATATTTATAAAGTATAATGTTATACAGTTTTTATACATTTTCTAACAAAGTAATAGGGGGCATTAGGTTTTATCAGTTTACATGGGTCAGAATATAGTTTGTTTACATGAAATTGCTTAAGTTTGAATTTCCTTAAAAAACTCAAATTGAAATGAGAAAAAAAAAATTTGCAGAGATAGGAATAGAGACAAACCCCCTGGATTTTTATGCTTCCCGGCAAGATCAGTGCAGGAGCTCTAGCAGGCAATATGTCTGCCGATGATCCAGGAACAGCCAGTTGCAGGCTCCTGCACTAGTCCTGCACAGACTAACCCCCTGTATGCAAATCACCCCATTTGCAGAAAATCCATGCAAATGAGGTGAATTTGCAATCCAGGAAGCTTGAAACCCCTGTGCAGGACTAGTGCAGTCTGCAGAAATGTATTTGGTTATTTTAAAGTACATTTCTGCAAAAAAAAAACTGTGACAGCTCCAAATAAAGGCTGCATATCGGGTAGGAAGCATGCCAATGGCCAAGTATAAGGCATTGGCATTGCAAACAAAAAAAAAAAACAACTTTTTTTTTTTAGCGATCTCGCTGTTTAAGCATAGGGCGGGTGCAAACGGGATCGGGAAAATAAAAAATAAACCTAAATAAGCATTCTAACTAAAATCACAATTCTGCCATGCAAGTCAATGTCAGGCAGAAGACAACATGGCCAGTGAGTAGTGGTTGCTAAGGGGGAGGCTCAGTGTGCAACATGTAACTATGCATTAGCAGGCAATCCTATACAAATGAGGGGAATGATAGTGAATCCCAGTTTTCCCCAGCATGGTAGTCTGGTAGTCAGGTCCCAACAGTGTAAGAGTAGGAATAGCTTGGTGCAAGCCTAGGAGTTAGCTGACATCATGGGGGGTGTCAGGCATACTATAAGCGGATTGGAGCTCTGTGGCTCAGGTTTGCTCCTAGCTAAGCACAGCTAAGCTAGGGGGTGTGTCTGAGTCTGACTAGCACTCTTTATATTGCCTAAGTGGGTGTGCGCACCGTGCACCAGGTTTTAAAGGAAGAAAAAGAAAGTTAAACCAAGAAATATCAGCACTGTGCACATCTGAGCACTCTGTGTGGCATGCCCCCGGGCTTAAACAGGAAGGCAATTGGAAGGGAAAACAGCAGTAGGAAGGTAATCAAGGAAAACTAGCATAGCTGGCAAGTGAAATATATCAGAAGCAGCCAATTACACAGGCAGCAGACCAGCCCACCTCTAGAACACTATGCAAACATCTTCCCCTCTGTTTTTTCCCACACTCTATACCACCAGTGTAAACAAGCGGGAAACTTTTAACACTCACAACAGCAAAATGATAGGGGCTGCTACAGCTGTCATACAATAACTTGTGGAAGAGGCTGAGGGTGGTGAGGATGTGAATGCTGTCTACCAACCCACAGTGAGGAGACGGAGAAGAGTGTACAGACCCAGAGTAACCTGCCAGGGGCTACATGAGCTGAAGATACAGAGACCTCTGACAGCAAATTGTTGAGCTGTGCCGGCCATGCCTGACACACAGAACTAACAGAGGGGAACCCATCCCAGTGGATACCAAGGTATGTGTAGGCCTAAAAATACTAGCTACAGGTACCTTCCAAAGACCAACTGGGGATATGATGGGGATCTCACAGGCATCAGCATCCAGGGTACTCCACCAGTTCCTGGATGCCATGTCAGCACATGTCAGTGAGCGTATATATTTCCCCAACACATGTGAGGAGTTGACCAGCAATATGCAACTGTTCCACCAAACAGCAGAATATCCTGAGGTAGTGGGTGCTATAGACTGCACGCACATATGCATCAAAGCACCACCCTGTGAGCGGGGTAGGGTCTACATCAACGGCAACGGCTTCCCCTCCATCACCTGCCAGGTTGTGTGTGATGCCAGGGGCATAATAATGAATGTGGGTGTTGGCTGCCCTGGAAGCTATCACAATTCCCACATCTGGCATCTGACGCAGCTGTACTAGAGATTTGCCAGTGGGGACATCCCTGATGGTCACCTAGTGGGGGATGATGGATACGCACCTGAGCCTTGGCTGATGACACCCATCAGAAAAGCACACACACCTGAACAAAAACTCCATAATGAGGCACACGCACAGACCATAATTATAGTAGAGCATGTGTTTTGGATGCTCAAGTCACAGTTCTGGTGCCTGGACACATCCGATGGAGCCTTGCAGTACTCACCAGCTACATGTAACCAAATTGTCCTCATATGTGCCATGCTACACAGAATGATCCTGCAGAAACAGCTGCAGCAGGAACAGCACGGGGCAGGGCCACACAGCCCCCCACCATTGCCAAGGCCTGCATAGGCACAGAGTGACTTGGAGGAACAACCTGAGCCTGCCCCAGTAGGCAGAAAGATGCGTGCCCACTATACCCTGGCCTTGGCAAAGAGGCAACGCATAGCACATACACTGACACAGGAGGGACCCAGGGAATAAGACCTCTCTCTGACTCTCACAAACAGTAAAAGGGATGCCAAACATTACACTACCTGTGCTCAGCCATGTGTAGGGACTGTACTATGTGCATCTGACATAGGCAGCTGTGCAGCACCACCCTCGATACTGGGACACCCACAAGGTAAGTGACTCATGCATGCCAGTCAGAGGGGTTCACATACCCACCAACAGTCACAGCCAGCAAGACAGGTGTAGACAAACACAAACAAAGGCTGTGCTATGGCCTCTGAATGATGCCTATGGGTAACCCTTCAGGCCTACACAGACAAACTACAGCAGGTCAGGCAGTGGAATGTCAGTTCTGAAGGGTAAGAAGTCTGAAACTAATATGTAGGTAAATAAAAGCTAAGATCTGTAGTACACTGGTATGTCTCTAGGCAGCATGATAGGTAAGACTACAGAATGAAATGGAGTACCTGACATACCAGTACAGTCATAGCAAATGTGTACAAGTGTCAGGTGTGCCCCCCCATCCTACATGGACATGTAGTGACAGTCAGGTGTGCCCAACATCCTGTGTAGACATGTAGAAATAGTCAGGTGTGCCCCCATCCTATGTAGAAATGTAGTAACAGTCAGGTGTGCCCCCCATCCTGTGTAGAAATGGAGAAATAGTCAGGTGTGCCCCCCATCCTATGTAGAAATGTAGTAATGTAGTAACAGTCAATGCCAAGTGATCGACGGATACCCTGCAGAAACAGTATGCTAGGGTGTACAACAAAGGTCAGCACTACAATACTGACTACCTGGACTTGATCCACACATTCAATACAGATAGGCATACTGGGCATGCTGACACACTTAGAGAAATGAAGACAATGTCAGTCAACAACACACTGAAAGGTCATACTGGGCATGCTCACACACTTAAACACATGAAGGCCATGTCTGCAAACACCAGTGGACCAGACATATCTAGCAGTCGCCGATGTTAGTGCAGACATTCCTCAGTATGCACCACACATGCTTTGCATACACAGTGGACAGGAATACAGACATATATCTAAGGACAACACACTATAATAAGCCAAAGGTAGACATACGTAGATGTGTGGAAGAGGGTGACTGTGACAAGGAGCCATCCAGGCCTGTCCCACCCAAAAAGCCAAAGGGCCACAACCACATGAGGTTCAGATGTCACTCACTGTAGATACTAGCCACTGGTATCTGTCGGGAAAAGACTATGTGGTGCATGTGCTAGCTGTGCAACATGACTGTACAAGGAAGTAGTCATCTAGCACTGTATAAAATACCTGTGAAATATGACCCTGTGTGTGTCATGTGGTGTGTCAACCTCTAGATGAATGGGTTATGGCCCATGCACACACCCCCCCCCCCATAGCCCTACTATGACAAGCCTGCTGAGGTCATCCAATGTGAAATACACCTTTGGGAGAGTTGTAGCCCAGTAATCCCGGGGCCCCCCATAACTGAAACTGCTGTAGTGTGATAAACTAGTTAGGGGGGTTTAATCCAACACTTGGCAACTGTGTGTGTGTTTTTTGTATGTGTGACTGTCTGGGGAGAGCAATGCTTTTAGGGTAGTCACACCCCCTACAATTGTTTCTACTTTGGTAAGGCTGTGATGTCATCCACCTAGAAATACACCTCTGGGAAGGTTGTAGCCCATAATCTCTGGTTTTATAACTGTATTGTAGTGTGAAAAAGTTAGGTAGGGTTCTAATCCCAGACTTGGCAAGTGTGTGTGTGTCACTGTTGAGAGCAATGCTTTTAGGAAGTCACACTCCCTACAAAAATGCTCAACTTTGGCAAGGCTGCTGATGTCATCCACCTAGAAATACACCTCTGGGAAGGTTGTAGCCCAGTAATCCCGTATCATCCTATAACTGCATACTGTTAGTGTGAAAGTTAGGGGGGTTTAATCCCAGACTGGCAAGTGTGTGTGTTGTGTGTGTTGTTTTTTGGGGGGGGCCTCTGTCTGTGTAGAAAAAAGCTTTTAGGGTAGTCACACTCCCTAAAATTCAAATGCTCAACTTGGCAAGGCTGCTGATGTCATCCACCTAGAATACACCTCGGGGAAAGGGTTTGGGCCCCAGAATCTCCATAGTGCATCCTATAACTGCATACTCTGTAGTGGATAATTAGTTAGGTGGGCTAATCTCAGACCAGTTGGGTGTGTTTCTGTGTGTCTTGTCTGTGTAGAGCAATGCATTTTAGGCTAGCCATTCCTACAATTCAAATGCTCAACTTTGGCAAGGCTGATGATGTCATCCACCTAGAAATACACCTCTGGGAAGGGTGTCCCAGTAATCTCCTGTGGGGCCATAACTGCATCTGTGTGTGATATAAAACTCTGGTAGGGTTCTACCCAAATGGCATTTGGGGATGTTTTGTGTGTTTCAATGTCTGTGTAGGGAGCAATGCATTTTAGGCTAGTCACACTCAGTACATTTCAAATCCCCTATTTTGGGCAATCCTGCTGATGTCATTCATTGTGAAATACCCCTTTTGGGGGAAAGGGAGTTCTCCAGTAATCCCTGTGGTCCTATAATAGCTCCATGCTGTAGTGTGATATAGACCTCTGTTAGGGTTCTATCCCAAAATGTCGTTGTGGATGTTTTGTGTGTGAATGTCTGTGTAGGGAGCAATGCATTTTAGCCTAACAATCATTACAATTCAAATGCCCTACTTTGGCAATCCTGCTGATGTCATCCAATGTGTACACCTTTGTGGAAGGTGGACTCAAATCTCCATGGCATGTACTATAAGTGTGTAGTGTAATACACTAGTTAGGTAGGGGTCTAATCCCACATGACATGTGTGTGTGTGTGTGTGTGTGTGTGTGTGTGTGTGTGTGTGTGTTTTGGGGGGCGTAACCTATTGGGGAGGTGGTTGTGAGTTTTAACAACGGGGTTTTTCAAATTTTTTATATTGGCCTAGTATATATCACAATGTCCACCATACAGGGATAACAGATGTGAAATAGCTGAGGGTTTGGGTGCAAATCTACCCATGTGACATCAAGGCCAGGCAATCGTTAGCAACCCCAGTATTACCCAGAGAACACTCTTAACCCATGTCTCATACACACCCACACTTGCCTAGGCAACAGCCAATATGTTGGTAGTACACTGCATTTGCCCACTGATAGTAACTATGGAGTGACTGCAGTGGGCTGCAAAGGGCATGGCGCCCTGTCCATCTGTCCAATAGGCACGTACATGCAGACAGTGCACCTTCTCCATGTTCTCCACTGGACACCTGCAACACCTGTGGTGCCATCAGCTGTGACCCACAAAGGACATACCATGCCTAAAAACATGCCCTGTATGGACAGATGAGACTGACACCAGGGAATTCCATTAGCATGCAATCAATGTAGGTGCAGGGTAAACTTGACATCCATTACCAGTTCCCAGCACAGGAGGCCAAGACTGGCACATCTGATGATAATCTGTGTACACAACATGGGCCAGACACCCCAGGTACATTTCCACATGCCAATGTACATGCATGTGGGAGGTGTGCACATCCCAGACACCATCCATGTCATGGACTAAGGAACACATACATGGCAAAAATGCCCGCATTGGCCCAAATAGTCACCCAGGTGACTGGATGGGAGATACAATACCCACCTGTGTGGGCAAATACAGAAACTACACCCCTGAGCCACAATGCAGACCATTGTTATGTGGCCTGATGGCTAGGTAAACCCATCACCTAGCCTTGTATATCCATCTGGCACAGTCAGTACTGGCACCCTGTGTGTGCGTGTGTGTGTGTGTGTGTGTGTGTGTGTGTGTGTGTGTGTGTGTGTATGATATATCCCCACTCACTACAACCCCCATTGGCATACTGAAGCATGCTGACTGATGTCAGACACCTTGCCATACCCTTTACCCATATAACCTCCGTATGACCCCTGTGGTGCATGTGATACCTGCACAGTAATGTGTTGTGGCAATCTCACTAGTGATGTGTTGTATTCCTGGCCCTGCCAATTGTGTCAGTGTGTGTGCATCCCTGTGACAGTGTGGCTGTGTTGTCACTGGCACTTCTTCATACGGACAGGCATGTGTATAACCTACATTTATTAAAGGCTTACCCCAAAATAATTTTCCCCCCCTTTTGGGAAAAAAGCAAAAGGGTGTCAACTCAAACCCCATTTCACCAAAATTTTTTTTTAC
>NW_025052427.1:0-10386 GCF_019279795.1 Protopterus annectens | reverse complement strand
TTGTCTGATTAGAGTTAGGGGAAGTCACTATAGACAGTATTGCAGGTTGAATCGAACATCTATATAAACATTTTCATTTATACATACAAATCTGGCAGTTGGCAAGCAGGTTAAGGTTGTGATAAGGTTGTAAGCTGTATTCCCTGCGGAACAGGGTTTGATTCTCTCAGCCTTTATCTACTGTCTGACCTTCAGCAAGTGACTTAACCAGATACTGCTCCTGGGTCACCCCTGAAAAGGGGACTGTGTGTCCAGTGGGCCTAACTGTTTAACAACTAGGATTATATGGCGGGTGGATAGTACATACGCATGTATTTCTATTGCCCAGAATTAAATGGGAAATCATATCATTAACAAAAACGTGTATCAGCAGCTGTACAGACACTATTATGCGGTACTTAAATTCATGGATATGCTCACGTTTCATTCTTCGGATGTGTTTTAAACTTTTAGTTATGTACTTACCATAACTTTAGATGTTTGGGATCCATCTCGCCTACATTCTGTACTGATGGGCTCGGAGCCGATCCTCGGCTCCGACTCGACTGCCATATGCTATAGAGCGAAGCCTCTTATTGGCTGAGCTATTCTCTATCCCAGGATGCACCACCGCTAATCCCCCAGATCTTGTTTGTCCGCATTCATGCACACACACATAACTGTTTATATAACATTGCCAGATGTTTCAAGATGAAACAATAGAATTCGGACCGTCGATCTCTTCTGATCTCAAGGCAGGGGAAGGAGGGTGGGTGTTTAGGAATGTAGGTGAGATGGATCCCAAACATCTAAAATTATGGTAAGTACATAACTAAAGATGTTATGATCCTATCTCACCTACATTCTGTACTGATGGGACAGCGTCCCTAGCACCTAAATCCTGGGTGGCTCACTGGAAAACACTCCTGAGCACTGTGGAACCAAAAGAAGCTCGCCCTCGAGATGCCACATCAATTTGTAGTGGGAAATGAAAGTGTGCGGGGACCCGTAGCAGCACAAATGTCACTAATGGCAAGCTTAGAATGGAATGCTATTGAAGTAGCCATAGCTCTTGTAGAGTGAGCTTTGATCGTGGTTGTAAGCTCTTTATTAGAAGAGGAATATGCCTGTGTAATACAGTCCCTGATCCATTTGGCAATAGTAACCTTTGTGATGGATTTGCCCAACTTATTATCTGAAAAGGACACAAACAACTGATCTGTTTTTCGTATTTGTTGGGTCCTGTCTAAATAAAAACGCAATTGCCTATGAACATCCAATGTGTGGAAGATGTATTCCGCTTTGTTTGAGTACTTTGGAAAGAAAACTGGAAGTTCTAGTGACTGTTGCAGGCAAAAACTGGAACAAACTTTAGGGACAAAAGAAGGATCAGGCCTGAGGGATACTCTATCTTTGTGAAAAACCAGATACGGTGGTTTTACAGATAGAGCTTGAAGTTCTGAAACTCTTCTGGCAGAAGTGATAGCGACCAGAAAGGCGGTTTTCCAAGAAAGAAATTTCAAATTGCATGTTGCTGCTGGCTCAAAGGGGGAGGAGGTTAAGGCACGTAATACCACATCAAGATCCCACGGAGGAGCAGAATGAGAAATCGGAGGTAGTAAAAGCAGTGCACCTTTCATGAAGGTTTTACACAATTTGTTGCTCATTAAAGGTGGGTTTGTAGATTCATGGAAATTGGAAATAGCTGCCAATTGGACCTTGATGGTAGAGATGGAGGAACCTTGATTAAAAAGGGAAGTGAGAAACTTTAGGACTTCCGATACCGGAACAGTGATGGGATCCAGACCCCGGAGTTGAGCCCAAATAGCAAATCTCTTCCATTTGCTAGTATACAATTTCTTAGTGGCAGACTTGTGGGCCGAGGATAAGATATGAATGACTTCCGGGTCTAAGGTATGATTCCTGACTATAGTCGGAAGAGGAGGAGCCAAGCTGTTAATTTCAAAGTGTGAAGGGACTGATGGAGTTGTCCCGACTGATGAATTAATAGGTCTGGGATCTGATCCAGGAACCATGGATCGTCCAGTGCATATCTCGAAGATAGGGAACCATACCTGGCGAGGGCCAGTAAGGGGCAACCAGAATCATTTTGCTCCCCAAGTGAGGCGCCTTTGGATCACTCTGGGAAGGAGGAACTGGGGGAAGGCGTATAGCAAGCCGTTGGGCCAAGGATGGAGCTAGCGTCCATGGGACTCTCTCGGGGCTGGAGTGAGAGAGAAGAAGTTCTTGCACTTCGCGTTCAGTGGGGGTCATGAAGGCGAGTCGCAACAAGGAGTTCCCCATCTGCCGAAGATCTGGGTTGTCGCTGCATCGTTCAGAGACCACTCGTGAGGAAAGAGAATTGTTCTGCTTAGCCTGTCGGCTATCACGTTGGACTTGCCAGGGATATGAGTCGCTACTAGGAAACGTTTGGTCATCACTGCCCATTCCCAAACTCTCATGGCCTCTCTGCAAAGGGGATAGGATCTGGTCCCTCCCTGCTTGTTCAGGTACCAGACTACTGACATGTTGTAGGAGTGAACGGCAATTATGCCCTGAGGGAGGTAATCGTGAAGGGCTTGTAGGGACAGAAACACCGCCCTCATTTCTAAAATGTTGATATGAAGGCTCTCTTCAATTCCATTTGCCTTGGACTGACCTGCCCAGGGAATGCCCCCCACCCGTCTGGGGCGTCCATAGTCAAAGTGGCCTGGGAAGAGGTGGAACAAAGTGTCCCTGATCCAGATTAGAGGGCACCAGCCACCAGCGAAGGTCCGCTTGCAAGTTTCCGTGATCCGGATGAGGTGACTGAGAGGAGATCCTGAAAGGACCACTGTGTAGAGAGGAGCCACTGGAGAATTCTCATGCAATCTTGCTAAGGGGACTAGAAGAACAGTGGCGACATAGAGCCCAATAGCTGCAGGACCATCCTGGCTGGAAAACAGCTTTGGATCTGAGAATCAAGGCTCGGACTTGAGCCTGTATAGTTTGTATCCTTTCTGTAGGAAGATAGACCCGCATTAGGTTTGAGTCTATCTCTACTCCGATGAACCTTATGCGCTGAGATGGCAGCAACACAGACTTTGGCCAATTGAAGGTGATTCCAAGGGAAGTGCCTAGTGATATTATGGCTTGTAGGTTTTGTAACAGTAGATGCCTGGAGGTGGCAGTTAGGAGCCAGTCGTCTAGATACGGAAACACCTGGAATCCTAGACTCCTCAGGTGAGCAGTCACGACCGCCAAACGTTTGGTGAACACCCTGGGGGCTGGGGTGAGACCAAAGGGCAGCGCGCAGAACTGAAAATGACTGCCTCCCAGGCTGAAGCGCAAATGTCTCCTGGATGCCTGATCTACCAGTATGTGGTAATAGGCGTCCTTGAGATCTATGGAGCACATCCAAACACCTTTCTCCAGCAGTGGGAGAATGGATTGTAAGGTGACAATTCGGAACTTGGACTTTTTGACTGATCGATTTAGGATACTTGAAGGATCCAAAATGGGCCTCAAGTCCCCGGTCTTTTGGCACCAAAAAGAATCTTAGTAAGTCCCCTAACCCAAACTGGTCTGCGGGATGACCCGGTTGGATGACTCCTTTTGAAACAGCTTGAGACTTCTAAGGCTGCGTTTCCCGTTGACTGGGTGGCCGAGGGTCAGGATTCTCTTGGGCGATGGTAGAGAGTGTGAAAAGGGAATGGCCAGTAACCTCCGGCGATGATTGAGGAAACACCCATCGGTCCTGGTGATACTCTCCCAGGCTTTTAGGTGCCTCGAAAAAAGCGACCCCGACTGGCTCGGGCTGCACAGTCGGGCAATCATCAGAAAGAAGGGATTGTGGAAGGCTGAAAAAACCACGAAAGGATTCCACGGTCTCCAGTGTTGCCGGGGCCTCCTGGCGCCTCTGGGGCCAGCGTCTTCAGAAAGAATTTCCCCCTCCTCTGCCTCTAGAAGAGTTGTCCTGCTGCGAGGGATAAAACTTCTGGGACTTACCCGGAACCACATTTCCCTCCTCTTTTAGCAACCTTGGGATAAGGCCAAAGAGAGGAAAATCGTGCCCCCTCTGACAGTCAGAGTCTTACAACTTCTTGCTTTCGCAGCAGGTCAGCGTGTCCTTGCACCTTGGGTCCAAACAAGAGGACCCATCAAGGGCGTTGGCAAAGGAAGACTTAAAGGCTTCCATAAAATGACAACGCCTGAGCAGAGCCAGGCTTGCCTCGTGAGAGCAACACCGTACCCGCGCCCCTACTTTCGCCCCCTTGACTGCATATGAAATGAGCCTCATGGATGGAGTTTGATATGGATGACAGTGTAGCGACTGAGAGCCAACCCCAGATCTGGGTCAGCTGCTCAGGTAGGTTACCCAGAGGAGGCGTATCTGGCTCCTTGATCAGGTCCCTCCTGAAATCTAGTGAAGTGTGCTAAAATAGTTCAGGGACCTTAAAGGTAAAAAAGGCGGCTGAACTGAGAAGTGCGCTTCCATACCGATCCTGCCTAGACTCCTTATTAGGAGGATGGGCGGACCTCGAGAAGCCTCTGCTACATCTTTGTTGGGTAGCAGATGCCACCACCAAGGCATCTACAGCCACACCTTTGGTCAAAACTCCTTCTCTGGGGGTGCTGATAAGAACTTGTTTGGGCGAGGCAGGCACCCGGTTCCACAGAGTCTGGATGTTCAATACTCCGACAGATCAAATCTAGGAGCTCGTCAAAGGCGGAGACACCTGGGAGGCAGAGGGCGGCTGAGCAGAAGGCCTTGAGAACACCGACTTCGTCAGCGGAAGGGGAGTTTGGAATGCCAGCCACCTCATTGTTTGAGGAGGCTTCCAAGATGTCTCTTGAAGGAGACATCATCTGAGGAGCGACAGGGACCCCTCTGCATCATCATCAAGGAGATCGATTGTCCGGCGGTAGAGAGACTCATCAGGGGGAGTGATGTGCTTCCCTCTTACACAGTCTTTTTCCTTGGGGTTCCTCAGAAGAGCTTCAGAGGGACCTCCAGCAGAGGACCCCACTGGGGGTGACCTCAGGCCCGAGGAGCTCCGCTGTCAAATACAGGGACAGGGGACTACCAAAGACCCAGTCTCACGTGTGTAGGGAAGGTACTGGTGTAACAGTGGAGGTAGCCAAGAGGATTTGGCTAAAAGCACTCCTCATAGCCCCTGAAGGCGGACCTTGCCAAGTCCTGGGAAGGAAGGTCCAACCCGTGGCCACAACAGCAGATGGTACCCCCGCAGCCGGCGCACTGAGAGGAAGGCTGGAACCAAAACTGCATAGGTCCCGAAGCGTCCCCCAGGGCCCGGCCGGAGAGGAGGTCCGTGCTCACCGAGCTCCGACTTTCGTGAGCAGGAGGTTGGAGTAAGGGTGAGCCGACCGAAATTACTCTCCTCGGCTCCACCCAGCACAGCTCCAATGGTGCAGAGAGCTGTGGAGGAGAACCAGAACTTCAGGGTGGACCATAAAGCTCCGAAGCGGAATGGGCTGGAGCGAAACTAATTTTAGAATACAGGGAGACTGAAAAAGTCTTGCGAGCACCCTGTGCGATGTCCGAATCCGACATCTTGGAAGATCGAGGAAGAAGCCCGATTCCCGGGCCCGAACCGACTTTTCCATTGGCTTTCACGAAGACTGGGGGACCGGCTCCGAATACGACTTGACCGAAGTACTCCGGTGCCGAGGGAGATTCAAAACAATTTCCCTCGGTTTCGAGGGCTTTCCCAGCCGCCAGGAAGTGTCTGAGCGAGCAGCCCTCAGCCGGCTCCAAAATCAGTGGAGCGATGAAAGGTGACCACGCCTCTCGAAGCCCCAGTCGCCGGCTCCAAAACCAGAGGTCGAGACTGGAGGCATCGGTGAACCGTTCCGCCCTCGGCTCCGAAGTCCGATGGAAACGATGGAGAAGCCTGCCTAGAATTTCTTACTTGTCGGTTCCGGCCGGTTGAGTTCCGAGGAGCCGGCCAGCTTTCTTTTCTTAGCAGGAGATGAAGAGGAAGATAAGGCCTCCTCGAAGGAGGGTTTGATAAGCCCTTTCAAAATTAATTTATTCTTCCTCTCTTGGAGGACCCTTGAGGAAACAGGCGTGAGCCTGCAGCTGCAAGACTCCTAGTAGGTGCTTGGCGCCTAAAAGCAGTACGCCGCGAGGAGTGATCATCAGTTATGGACATTTTATAATTGCACCTCGTGCACTTTTTGAATCCTGAGGGTCTATGTTCTTTGGACATAATGCCTGTAAACCACTCACTTAAACAGTAGGAAAAAAACACTATGTCAGAAGCAAGATTTTAATAACAACCAACCGTTTTAAAACCCCTGTTCTTCTTTTTTTTTTTTTTTTTTTAACAGACCAAAATTAACAAGTACAAATACCACAAACAGCAAAAAGGAGGGCCAAGAACCCTCTAACTTAAACAGGTACTTGACCTCCTTAAAAAGCTTCACAGCTAAGAATGAGGGAAGGCCCCTCTAACTTAAACGGAAAACCTTTCCCTAATCTATCATACAAATTTACCACAAAAAAGTACCAAAAAACATACTATACACAACGATAGCTGTTAAAACAGCTTTTGGGTAAAGAATAGAGAATTTCCTGACAGGAAAACTTTAGAAAAAAACAGCACTTAGCTCAGCCAAGTTTGAGACCACGTCCTAGCTTGTAAGCGGCAAACGAGATCTGGGGGATTAGCGGTGGTGCATCCTGGGATAGAGAATAGCTCAGCCAATAAGAGGCTTCGCTCTATAGCATAGCGTGCCGAGTCAGAGCCAAGGATCGGCTCCGAGCCCATCAGTACAGAATGTAGGCGAGATAGGATCACATAACATCATTACTTTCCATTTGTCTCATTAAATGTTACTATACATAAGTAAAATGACATTACGAGACATACTTTTAAGTTAAGCACAGGATGTTCACCATATGATTAATATGTTAAAAAGTGAAGAATGTGATGTTTTCAATTTCTGTGTAAGGTAATTGATGCTATACAATGAATGACCATTAACATTCAAAAACGAGCAAACTGATTGGTTAGCCCAACCAGTGTGCTCACTGTAAATCAAGCATATACCAACAGAAAAAAAATCCAATTGCCCAGACTTTCTTCTTCCATTACTATATGCTATAACTTTTTAAATTTTCTTCACCATAAAAAAAAAAAAATAGAAATCTGGACAGTCCAGAGGTACAAAAGAGACAGTACAAGGAAAATACTAGGAATATCAGGTACATTATTCAAAACTAAAGAAATGTTCCTGATTTTCCTTGTAGTTTCTCCATCCATACGCCTCCTGTAAAACATAAGTATGCAGAATACTTGAGTAATATGGATAAAAGGAAAACAGTAAGCAGAATTTGTCTGCAGTCCAGAAAGTAATTAAGGACAAATTTGCACTGCAGCCTTCAGATTCAAAATAACCCTAGACTGTGATGTCTTACATAACAGGTGTAGCTAGAAATTCAAACCATTTTCTGTACTACAGGAAATGAATACAATGGGTTTACATAATTTGAACACTTAGGATAGTGCTCAAAATACTTCTCCTGCAATCATGAAAACAACTGGATTTTTGAAACTTAAAAACAAGTATACTTCAAGAACAATCCACCTAGGTGATAGCACAAATATAAGATCAAGAAGTGCATCTACCAGAAGCAGCAGCATTACCATAATTTTTTTCCATGCAGTTTATAGCACAAATATAAGATCAAGACGTGCATCTACCAGAAGCAGCAGCATTACCATAATTTTTTTCCATGCAGTTTATTTTTAGATTCTGTTGTATCTCTTAAGTGTCCAAAAAAAAAAAAAGAAAAAAGAAAAATAAAGGGAACAAGAGAGATCTTCCTTTTTTTCCATTTCCTTTACATAGCACTAATGTACTGTGTAAGCTTCTTGGGAATAAAAGTCCCATACGCATGCACAGTACAGCAAGAAAGCCCCAGGATACCGGTGAAAAATGCTGAAGAGTACTACACTGTCCTTATACAAGGACATTATTTAAGAAAAGTAAGTAACATTTTTCTTAAATCATGTCACTGTATAATAGCAATAACCCATGGCTGGGTATGGGTAATGCTGGATTTACCCACACTTGACTTTGTTTGGTCACTTGGGCTTCACCCTTATGACCAAGCCATGCCAACTCTTGGGTAAATTCCATTACCACACCCATGGCTACTACTATAGTATATGATGTCATCGTGAACAAGACATACACTGCTAAAAACACATATGTTCAATTGGTTATAGCACACTGAATGCATAACAAATATTGACAAAAGAGTAATACTTTTTAATGCACACCCCCATGTACACAGCTTAATCCCTGTGTAACTTATTCACTCTAACACTTCCATCATGTAAACAGCATGTTGTTGTCTTTGAGTTATCAGTCATTCTACATACTCGTATTAGCAACGTGTTTCACCCTCTGCTACTCACATCACTTGAGAGATGATTTGAGTCGAAGTAGGTTACATGCCACTTTCTTCACTGAAAGTCTGAAGATTGTATGAAGCATTACACATCAACAAGTGTAGCCAGAGCTCTCAAAAGGCCAAGTGTATAGTAACTGTCTTTATTATTAATAACTCTGGCCTTGGAAGACAGCTGTGATTTTTGTTTCTTCTTCTTAGGAGACGAATGCTAGCAGTATTCTTTCAGATTTGTTCCTTCATTTGACATTGCTCCTTTGCAACTGTGCTCATTGTACACACACATTTACACTTCTTCTTCCCAGTAAGCACTCAGGCTTTCTGGGCCACTGCTTTGTGTAGTTCAGGGTTTAAGGCTGACCAGCGGCTGGTTCTACACTCCAAAAGCAGTAGTCAAAGGAGGGTGGAAAGAGGAATGATTCTGTATTTCATGTATGAAACTTTCTACAGTTTCTTGTCAAATATGCCTGTTGTATACACTTGAGGAGGTGTACACATTGTTCTGTGAAATAATCTCTCAGTAGACACCATGCTTTTACTGATACTGCTCTCCACATGTATGGAAGAGACATTATCTTACGACAGTGTATTTGGCAATCAGTGCTACTACCACAGTGAGTATATAAACCGAGGTTCTGGACTTTCTGCCATATGTTACTGCAGTTGGAAGAAACAACCCTCACTCTTTGCACCAGTGATATTACTTTTAGTCATTTTAATAGCTGCATGTTCAAAGTCACACATTACACAGGCAGGCCTGACTTGAATGTTGTTGTCACCCAACATCTCATATATTAAATTCCATATAACACTACACATTTGTAAGCATTTAGTTTTCATTCTGCTTGGTACATGAATGGTAAACATATTCTTTCATCACATCCTGCTAGAGTACACCATGCATGGTGTACAACTGCTTGTATGGTTTTCCTTTAACTTAGAATGTACCATCCTCTAATCACATACAAGGTGGCAGTTAGTTCTTCCATATTTACTCAAAAGTTGTCATAACTACTATCTCTACACCAATCACAGGATGTATACAATTTCTATAATCCCCAATCTATGCGTCCTGTATTGACAACAATGATGGATTGAGATGCTAATGTCAGCCAAACGTAGCCATTCTTCTTATCCTGTACATCCTCACCTCTGACAAACAGCCTGGGCAAGTGCTTGTAGAAGGGAGGGAATTAAAATGGATTCTAGTGTTGCTAAACGGAGTACACTTGTATCAACACAGCCTGCAACTATGGAGGAAATGATGGCCTGGATTGACTGATTGTCATCAAGTAAATCCTATTGCATGGTGTCATACATCCTCAGGGGCAAGTGCCATCTAGTGCCATGCTCATGCATTACTGGGCTTTTGTACACTTCCACCTTTCCTCACAGCATAATACTTTGCAGTTCCATCTTATTCCAACTCTCTTGTATAATTCACTGTCAGTCTTATTCAGCACTTTGATATTTTGGAGCAGTTGATCTTAGGTATACACCAATCTTATTCAATACACACAGATATATTATACATGGGTCTACTTGAGTATTACGAAATATCAAAGTAGACTAACTTTTTAAATCACTACAAGGACCAAAGTTAGAGCAAAGTTTCAAGTAAAGCTGAAACTTCACTTAAAAATGCCATACATTCAGATGACTAAATGTGATTTGAAATGCCAACTCCAAGAGCTGGCCAGAACAGGAAATCTGCTCATTTCCACACTGTAGTGCGATCTCAGAATTGGCATGTTGTGGTACAGGGGGTTTGGTAGGGGGCACATTCCCCCTGCAAAAACATAACTTTATTTTAAATAAAGGTGTTTTGTGATTTTGGTTTAACAAGTCTCCGCTGAATATTTTTTGCAGGACACCTGCACATAAATATTCCATAGTCAGGATTATTATTTTCAAGTGGCTATTGGTTTGTGGGCAGGGTTTGCAAGGAGGATTCCATTAGTTGTTTTGTACATTTTATTTAACAG
>NW_025052426.1:0-11059 GCF_019279795.1 Protopterus annectens | reverse complement strand
CCCTTTATAAATGCATTCTATGAACACAGTCAGGAATGGGATTATGCAATCCCAAATAAAACCAAGGCCCAAAAATACAGGGATCTGGCTTTGTGGACCAGCCATTACCAAACCATGCAAGAGAATGAGGAAGTCACCACATGATAGAGAAAACCCCAAAAAAGGGAAGTAATCTCTGATCAGTATTATGGCAATAAAATATGGCCAGTCATAAAATCCACTAAGGCCAGCTACAACAAGTTGAATCGGGAATCTTGGGCAATGTTACACCTGCCCCATGTACACAGACAACCCCTCCCCAAGAAATACAAATATATGTGAGAGATGCAAGCATGTCTCCAAACTGGAGGCTGAGCTCTCTCAACTCAGTACTGTCTAAATTAGTCAGGAGGAGAAGGTAACCATGCACACCACAAACCCACTCACATAGACCTATCACTACTGCATACCAAAGTCATATACACACAAAAACTTTCCCCGGATGCTCTAAATAAAAACCACCAAATCAACAGAGGCCCCAAAGCAGACACCCAAGCAACCACTACCCCCAAACATAGCACATGCAACACATAGTACACAAAGTCAGTGTGCCAAACAGTCACAGCCTGTAAGGACAAACAACATGCCTGATAACTTGTAATAGGTGACTCATAGTCAGAACACTGATGTCCCGCCAGGACTGAACAAGGAAAAGGGTACAGTAAGCTGCCTGTAGGCTGCTACAATCCGCCACATAACACAAGCATGCAGGTCACTCCAAAGCAAGTACAAATATGACTCAGTCATTGTCCATGCTGGTGTGAATGACCTGAGACATACCTCCCTGGACTACATGTAAAGAGACATAGAGGAGCTCTCTGATTATGTAGGCCAGGCCAGTATGACTCTGACCCTGAGCAGCATCCTACCCCACCAAGAATGATGCCACAGTACAAACACAGAATGATCAGCTTTAACAATTGGCTCAATTACTGGTGTCATTCCAAGGGGATACAATGTGTGTCTGCTTGGGATGTCATGCATGACAAGCCACGCTGCTTTGCCAGGGATGGCTTGCACCTGTCACCCCTGTGCGTCTGGATATTGGCTAAGGCTCTTGCCACCTCCATAGTGCCTTTTGTAGGAAAGGCTGAAAAGACAAACCCACCTCCCTAGAAAACATAAGTGGAAAAAACATAAGGGTAATGCTGCTCAATGCCAGAAGTCTAAACCTCAAGATGCATCAGGCCCTCCCCAGTATGGAGAACATCGATGTCTGTGCAATGATGGAAACCTGCATCAAGGCTCCTGAGAGCACCCCAGCACTACCAGGTTATACCTCATATCATGCTTTTCAGCCCCAAAACCTGGACCAAACCACAAAAGGAGGGGGAGTATCCATATTCATCAAAGATACCCACACGTCCAGGTTACTGACAATGCACGAGGCATCAGAGACCATCCATGTGCAACTAACTGAAGGCAAAACCGCTGTACAGTTTGTAGCATACTACAGACCACCCTCTCAGACCCAGGAACACCACTCAGCCTTCCTGAAGACACTGGAGAGTATGAATGTCTCCCCAAATACCAAACAAGGTACTCACAAATCACCACATAGGTGGTAATCCATTACGTATGGAAGAAGTAATCAGGGACCTAGGGACACAAGTGGACAGTAACCCCACATGCAACGCATACATTGCCAATGTGGCTAGGAAGACCACCTATATTGGCCACCTTATCATGAAAGGATTCACATCTACATCAAGAGAGGTCATTGTGCCCTATACTCTTCTCTTATCAGGCCCATAATTGAGTACAATGCCCCATTTGGGATGTACCGTACCCAACCTGCAGCAGTTAGAAAGACCACAAAGTACCTCACCAAGAGGATAAAGGGTGTCAAACATTTGTCATATGCTGCCTGGCTGACAACACCCCAGCTGTATGCAGTCACATACTGCATACTCAGAGGCATGTATCCCCGATGTACAAGGTCATGTCCAATACAGAATTGATGGACATGCTCCACCTCAGAAAATCCAAACCCAATCAGAACAGAGGACAGATGTCAACCACAACACATAAATAAATAGGATGTGCTGGAGGAAGATTCATAACCCACAGGCTCCCTACACTCTGGAACAGAATCACACTCCATGTTAGGCAGAGCCCCTCAGTGAGTCTCTTCAACAGGAAACTTGCCAAGTGTGTAGGAGATCGTAGATTTACACTGCAGGTCTTTACTGTGTCATGTCTAGACAGAGGCACAGTAAAGTAAACCCTAAATGGGCATAATATTCACATAGCAAGGGGTGGCGAAAGCCACACACACTCTGGCTAGGCTGATAAATGCCCTAGGGCAGATAGCCCAGTATGAACCTATGAACCTATGAAGATACAAATTGTACAGGACACTAAGGATAATCACAAGGCTGTCTTAACTGATGGTAGGAACCTTGTTGGGAATTCACAGATATGCTCTGAATTATCAAATATTACAAACAATACACCAAACCCACACACATTGCCAACATCCAACCTGACAGGTTCAGTGCACCCCCCCCCCCTCAAAATTACAAATATCTATCCCAGCAGAGTGCTGACCCCCTGACATTGCAGATGCTGAGGTAACAGGCAGCATCTTCAAAGCAAAACACACAACATCAATGGTACGAGATGATGTCCTGGGCTGTGTCCAACATGAACTTTAAGAAGAATGGAACGCCAAATAACACTACTGCTCAATTTCAGCCTTACCACAGGATATGTACCCAAAGAGCAGTGTACAGCAACAGTGGTCCCTCTCCACAAAGGTGCTGCCTCAATGGATACTGCAAACTATCACCCCAGAATCCTGACAAGCTTGGTCTGCAAAGCTATGGAAAGGATCATCATGGACCCCAAAAATAAAGATATTGGGGACCTACACACACTGGACCCTACCCAGCGTGGCTTTCTTAAGGGCAGATCCTGCCCCTTAAACATGTTTGACTCATTTGAAGCAGTCATCAAGGCCATTGATGAGGGGAATGTGGTCCACACAGCCTATCTGGACCTTGCAAAAGCCTTCCATACAATACCCCTGTGTTCATTATAGATAAGCTCACCAGCTTAAATATAAACCCCTATGTCAGTAGATGGGTTGCAAACCAGCCCAAGGACAGAACTGACATGGTCAGAAATGCTGCAGCCATGTCAGACTACAAACCAGCTACAACTGGCATCCCACAAGGCTCGGTCCTGGGACCTCCCTTGTTTGGTATATATTTCCCATAGGTACAGGCCAACATGGAAGGACTGTGTCTGAACAAGTTTGCAGAGGACTACAAACTGGGCACCATATCTGACCCTCCAGCTGACATAAGCATCCTACAAATGGGCCACAGCCATGTCATCATGCTAATTGCAGAGAAGTGTATAGTCATCCCCTGTGGATAAACAGTAAGTGCCCACCAATTACCACATAGGTGTTAACCCATTAAGTACTGTAGAAGTAATAAGAGACCTGGGGACACAATTTGATAGATATCTTGCATTTGACAACCATGTGGCTGTAGTGGTTACAGAAACATACCATATACCCACCTAATCATGAAGGTAGTCAGATCTAGATCAGGGGAGGTCATCGTGCCTCTTCAGTCATCCTTCATCAGCCTCACAATTGAGTACAATGGCCCCTTGGGATGTACTTAGCAGACACCTCCAGCAACTGGAAAGACCCCAAAAGTACCTCACCAGGAGGATCAAAAAGCTCAACAGATGCCAGTGTTGCCTGATTAAACAAACTGCAGCTCCACCAGTGCCATACTGCCTGCCCAGAGGCAATCTGTGCCTGATGTATAAAGCCATGCCCCAAACTGGAATCAATGAACATGCTGCACCTTGTACAATCTGAATGCCAGTGAGCTATGCACATGAGAGACCTGAACCCCAACACTGACATACATAGGACATGCAGTACTAATTGATCCATAACCCAGAAACTCCCTCCACTCTTGAGTAAACTCCCAGTACAGGTTACCAGAGAGTCCCTCATTGACTCTCCTCAACAGGAATCTTGATGAGTGGATGGGAGATGGTAGGTTTACCTGGGTATCACTGTTATGTCAGGGTAGACAGAGGCATAGTATACTAACCTTGAAATATGTCATGTCAAAATCCAGTTACAATGTGTGTTGAAGGACAAACACACTCTGACTAGCGTAGAAATGGCCAGGGCACATCGCTAGTGTTTGTCAATGTCCACCCAAGTTGGGAATACACTACCAATGTTGGACAAGCCTGGTTTAAGTAGTCCATATCAACAAAATGCAGCATGGTCATATGTGCACAACTGGCCCTTAACCAGTCTGGTGTGCTCACTATGAATATTTAAAGCAGTGATAGGACTGAAACCCAGGATACTGTCCACCACAGTGAAAGTACTGAACCAGTACACTATACAATATTACAGTGTATGGTCAGTATGAAAGGATGTTGACAACTGTATGCAAACTATCCCATGGAAACCCTGCTGGCACAGTATAATCCCTGTCGGGTTCAGACACAAAGCAGTTGGGCAGTATGTACACAACATGACTCCAAACCCACAACTATAAATGTGAAATATTGTTGAAGTTCACACACAACCACAAATGTGGTGGACTGCAGATCTCAACATATGGAAAGCACACACTGGGCATGCTCGCACACTTTGATAAATGAAACATATGTCAGGCAACAAGCCATGGAATGCCCGAACAGGGCATGCTCACACACTTAGGCCATGTCTCAGTTTAGCAGTTGGCCATACATATCTGGTATTTGTATGTGTTAATCCAGGAACCAACCACAATACAGCAATCTGCCCAGTGCACACAGTTAAATGACTACAGACACATAAGTTAAATAGTGGATCCCACACATATTCAATCATCTTCCACAGATACACAAGTTGTACATAGAAACAGGGAAAGCTATGGCAATAAAGACCTGCAAACAGTTTATCAGCAACAAATATTGTGCATCTGAAAATTAAACATATGGGTGTAGAGGTCAATATAGGCTGTTGCCCTAGGGAATACAAGCTTAGCCAGAGTGTGCTTGGCATCTGCCTCCCAGTACAGTAGGCTACTGTGCCTCTGTAAAGTAGGTCACAGAAGGCACCATTTAGGGTATGTGCTGTGCCTCCGTCAAGCAGGGACACAGTGGAGATCCCAGGGTTGAATTTGCAATGACACATCCATGTTTGAATCCTGCAAATGCTTAGTGTGTGTGTGTGTGTGTGTGTGTTTGGGGGGGGTTAGTGTGTGTGCAATTCTGTGCGAAAAAAATGTCCCTTTTGGGAACTAGAAGAACACACTACATGATGCACATTCCTTTTTCTAAACACTGATGATGTCAGCACCCTATAAGTATAGCAGGAGAAGAAGCCTCCAGTAATTCAAATAGTGTGCTCTAATGCGTCCCAGTGTTATAACATAGTTAGGTAGGGGGTTTGAATCCTGCAAATGCTGTGTGTGTTTGGGTGAGGGGGGTTAGTGTGTGTGAAAGAAATGTCCCTTTTGGCAACTAGAAGAACACACTGCATGATGCGCATTCCTCTTTCTAAACACTGATGATGTCAGCCCTTAAGTATAGCAGGATAAAGAAAACCTCCCAGTAAATCAATAGCCGCTAATGCATCTCTCAAGTGTCATAACATAACTAGGTAGGGGTTTGAATCCTGCAAATGTTCAGTTTGAGTGAGGGGGTTGTGTGTATGAAAGAATGTTTCCCTTTTCCAACTAGAAGAACACACTGCATGATGTACATTCCTCTTTATAAACACTGATGATATCAAGACCCCATAAATATAACAGGAGAAAGGAAAACCCCCAGTAATGTGAATAGCGCCCTCTGCTAATGCCTCTCTTTCACGTGTCGTAACATAGTTAGGTAGGGGTTTGAATCTTATAAATGCCATGTGTGTGGGTGTTGCTCTTAATATTGTATGACATAGATCATATCAGTAATGTCAATGCACACATGAGGTATGTGTGTGCCACATAGACATATGTACCTGTGACCTTAAATAGTTCCCATGTGTGAAGCCTGCCTCATGTGAATACATGTAATTTGCATTACACAATTTTATGACTGTGGTTTTCTGTGCAGGGGCTGCATTTGGTATGTGAATATACAGTGAGAGTAGTCTATGGTGTCATCTTACCAGCAGGATACACTTCTGGTCTGGAGCATATAGTCCACATGTTGGTGATGAACAGGTGCAGCATGTTTTCCCCTCTTGTGGGAGTGGTAACAAGTTGTGCCATAGCAATTGAGTTTATGGATTCTAGGAACTTTACACCTAGAGTGTTGGAGCTACAGTAATGCTCCCAGTCTATGTGTGGGTAAATGAAGCTGCCCAATATATTGTTGATTGGAGACACCTGCAGATATTCATGGATTCTTAAGTAGGCCAAGTGGGTTACCTGGGTTTGGGAGTGTGGTGTGTGCCAGGCTATGAACTGGAAGGCAGTCTTACCCACTGTTAGTTGCACATGGATAGTCTCTGATGCTTCGTGCTGTGCCACCAACCTGGAGGTGTGTGTATCTTTGATGAATATTGATACTCTCCCTCCTGTTCTGGTTTGGTGCAAGTTTTGTGGCCGACAAGCATGGTATGAGGTATAACCTGTCAGTGCTGGGGTGCTTTTGGGGGCCTTGAACCAGGATTCTGTTACTGCACAGATATTGATGTTCTCCATGCTAAGGACAGTTTCCAGTGCATGCATCTTGAGGTTTACACTGCTGGCATTGAGTAGCATTACTATTAGTTTCCTATCCCTTGTGATACCTATGGAGGTGGTCTTGTCTGTTGAGCCTTGCCTAAAAAAGGCACTATGGGTGTATCAAGAGCCTTTCCAATATCCAAAGCCCATGGGTGACAGGTGCAAGCCATCCCTAGCAAAGCAGTGTGGCTTGTCGAGCATGTCATCCCAGGCTGACAAGCATTGGATCCCCTTTGAATGACACTGAAACATAAGCCAATTGTCTAAATTGATCATCTTGTCTACATATTGTGGCATCACTCTTGGTGAGGGTAAGATGCTACTCAAGGTCAGGGTCATATCAGTCTGGGCCACATGCTCAGAGAGCTTCTCTATGTCTCGTATCATGTAGTCCAGGGAGGTATATCTCAGGTCATTCACACAGGCATGGACACTGACTGAGTCATATTTGTACATGCCTTGGAGTGACCTGTGTGCTTGTGTTATGTGGCAGATCATAGCCCACAGGCATCTCATGACCTTCTCCTTGTTCAGCCTGGTGAGCGTGACATCAGTGTACCTGATGATAGAAGCACCCATCACAAGTGTAGCAGGTGTGTTGTTTAGCCTTAGATGCTGTGACCGTTTGGCACACTGGCTTTGTGAGCTCTGTGTTGCAGCTTCTGTTCGGGTAGCGGTTGCTTGTGTGTCTGCTTTGGAGGTGTCTGCTGCTTAGACAGACCTTTATTTAGAGACTCCGAGTATGTTTGTGTGTGTTTATTTGTTTGGATTGCTGTCATGGTAGGTCTATGTGAGACTGGAATTGTAGTGACTGTGGTTTCCTTCTACTCCTGACAGGTTTTTCCAGTACTGAGTTGAGAGAGCTTAGCCTGCAGTTTGGATATATGTTTGCATCTCTCACATGTGTTGGAATTTGCTGGGAGGAGGAGAGGGTTGTCTGTGTAAATGAGGCAGTTGTAACATTGCCTCTAGATTCCCAGATTCACCAGCTGGACCATGGAGGAGATTGACAACTGACCTTTGAACATGCTAGGATAGTATTGGGAATTCCTTTATAATTAACAACAAAAAGGGCCAATGGGGAACAAGGTATGTAAGGTGAGTTTGTGAGGGTGTAGTGCTTTTAATTTGTTAGTGCTGGCATATATAAATGCTTCAGTGAGCAAGTGCCAGGTAACTCAAATGCAATGTGTTACAGGTAACTTAATTGCATAAATAACAAACACTAACTTTCTGTCAAGTGAAACAAGGACATACATACAGTAAGCAATGCACATGTCACTAGGGATCCACAGAGGTGCTGTAAGGCTGCGTTTCAGGTGGAAATAGTGTTTCAGGGAAATAACAAGCAAACAAGCATACACACAAAGCTACAATCAGCAGGCATGGATCTAGCCTATGCTACAGAAAACAAGGTGTACCAATTTCAGTAAGAAACAGTTCAAATATGCAGGCACTATAAGCCTTTAGCCAGACATTCCCAGCTCAGATGGGCAGAGTCCAGCATCTCCTCCCACAAGAGTGCAGACCATGAACCTTCTTAATGTCAAATAACTGGCCTGAAGCCCAAGTGCTTAAACCAGAACTAATACACATTATGATGACAGACACTGAGCCCTCAATCAGCATTTCCCAACTTAGTAGGCTGTATCCTACCTGTCCTGCCACCACAGTATCCCTGACATTTAATGAGACTCACCTCCTGTTAGTTAGTTGTGTGTTTTGGGGCTGTCAAGCATGGTATGAGGTGTAACCTGGTAGTGCTAGGGTGCTCTTGGGAGTCTTGAACCTGTTGTCTATTACTGCACAGATATCAACATTCTCCATGCAGAGTAGAGGTTGTACTGCATGCATCTTGCGGTTTACATGTCCACCGTTGAGTATCATAACTTCCATTTCCTTATCCCCTGTGCTACCTATGTAGGTGGCCTTCTGTTTACAGCCTTACCACAAGAATGCAATGATGTGCAGACATTACACTATGGTAATTAATAGGGGTGTACCAAACAATACAATGACAATCATACTGTTAATGCATCAGGCATGCTGGGATATACCCATAATGATATCATTACACTGTACAGTTGACAACATGATAATATTACTACACATCTATGTAGTCACCCTGTGCATCAGCACCATGTTAACCGGTCCTGCATCGATGTTACAGATTGCAGGAGGTGGCACAGTTTCATCATATGCACAGGGTGTGTACTTGGTATGCCTGAGTCTGCCACTGATACAACCAGTCGACATGTATGTGTGTGTGTTTAGTGAGGGACAACCGTAGAAGATGGGGCAATGTTGATGCAGTGTGTGCATGTATGTGTTAGCCCTAGGTGTTAGCATTATGCATGTTGTATGCATGCACACAGTTCCACCTTGTGGCCGCCATATGGGGGTTTGTGGACAGCCACAGACTGTACCTGCCAGGTCATACAGATCACTGTCTCTGGCCACGGACATGGTACCTGTGCCTGGCAGGGTGCTACGACAGTATCAGGTACTAAGCCAGACTGGGTACTGTCATCAGAAGCAGGTGGTTTTTGACTGAGACATGTCCCTGCTGGGACTGTCCAGAGCCACGTGCACTGGTCTCCTAGGGCGTCTGATGACAGCACAGACCCAGCATTGCTGGGGCTGGTACTGGGATGGGCTGGGTTTTTGTCATCTGTGATGACTGCCAGCTGCTGCTGTTGCTGCATTTGTCCACGCCGGCCCCCAACCCTGCATTGCCCTGGCTCATGGACATGTAGTTGTGGAACAGATCTAATGTGTCCCCTGTCTGTCAAAGACCATGGTGAAATTACGGATGGCAAGGGCCCCATGCATAGTGTCATTCATAGCAGTGCATGTGCCCCAGCTCCCTCAGACCCTGTCTGGTGTACCGTTCCATACGTGACTGTGCCTGCATTACAGCCCGGGAAAATAGCTGAGGTTGAAAGACCTCTGTGGGCATGTCTGACAGGGTCAGTACAACCACGGATGCTCCCACAAGAACCCCTGGACATCTGCCTGTGTGGTACCATGTCAGGACTCTGGCCATGGCTGCTGTGAGGGGATGCATGTGCCACTGATACCACATTACCCTGATCAAAGCCCACTGTATGCAGTCCATCACCTAGGGATATTGGTGACAATGGATGCATTGGCAGGATGACTGTGCACACTGATGGGGTTGACAGCTGTGTACTGTCGATTGGCTGACCAACAATGGACCCTGGCACACCTCCCTGTGCCATTACACAGGTATCATCATTATCACTATCTCCAGCAGCAGATTCAGGTTCCCTGCTGCACACCACCAGAGCAGCACCAGAACCTGTGAGAAGAAGACAGGAAACACAGTTTACAATGTGCACACAATGTTACCACACATGCACACATGCACACATGCACACATGGACACATGCACACATGGGCACATGCACATATACGCACATGGGCACATGCGCACATGCACACATGCACACATGCACACTCCTCAGTACATGAGATACAAACACACAGACACAGACACACCTGCAATCGCACACATAGTAATACCATTTTAGGGTATTAGTACTATTACTATCATTAGTATTAAAGGATTGTTATTACACACTCACCAGCATGGATTGGCTGCCTTGCTGTTACACCAGAGGGACCTGCACAAATAAGACATTCATTGTCAGTGGGCACAACTGTGCCATTGATACTGTGAGTATGATACAGTTCAGTAGTACAACAGTTGGCTTTCACAGGTCTACTGCCGATATTGAGAATATCACTCTTGCACAATAATTACCTGGATAATAGCTACAAACACAGTACACACCTCACACATGCATAAACTACCAGTGTAGAGAACAGTCAACTATAGATATGGCATGTTACCTGCACGCTCCAAGTCCTCCTGCTGGGTGGCTCCAGCCTCCATCATTACGCATGTGTGCAGATGTTGTTGTTTTGGGGCTGGAGCCACAACACTTAGGAGGAGACCCTCCAGTCTGGTGCGGGGGGGTATAGCTGCCCCTCCACCTGTGGCAAGCTGTTGCCTGTGGATATTAGACGCATGCTGATGGACATTTCTAATTAAATCACTGCATTGATGGTGTACCTGCTCATATGTCCAGTTGTGCATGCCTATGTCATTTACCCGACGGACAAGGTCTTGCCACAGTGCAGCCCTCTCCTGCTGGTTCTGGCTGGTGCGGGAAAAGAGTGTGGCAAAATCCTGCACCAGGATCTGGTGTATCTCCTCTTCCTCTGCAGCAGAGTACATGGGATTGCGCTGGTGCACCATTGCCCTGGAAGGAAAAATAAATATGTGAGCAAGTGAT
>NW_025052425.1:0-5446 GCF_019279795.1 Protopterus annectens | reverse complement strand
AAGGTTTGTGCATGAATTGAACTGCTTCTTACTGAAGTTGGGGGCCCTTGTTTGCTGTGGCATAGACTGGGGGCCTGCTGGATCTAGCTTTGTTTGTGTAACTTGAGCACTAATCCAGGCATTCTCTAAAGTATTCAATTGTATTTATTACTGCTTGGTAGTAACTTGATTAAAGTGTAGCTATCATTCTAAGTCTTTTGGATTAAGCACTTGGGCTTCAGACCAGTTGTTTACATTAGGAAGGTTTGTGGCATGCACTGTGGTGGCAGGACAGGTAGCTTTCATCCTTCTAAGTTGGGAACTGCTGATTGAGAGCCCAGTGTCTGTTATTCTTAAAGTGTATTAGTTCTGGTTTAAGCACTTGGGCTTCAGGCCAGTTATTTTACATTAAGAAGGTTCGTGGTCTGCACTCTTGTGGGAGAAGAGGCTGGACTCTGCCCTTCTGAGCTGGGAATTTCTGGTTAAAGGTTTATAGTGCCTGAATATTTGAACTGTATCTTACTGAAATTGGTACACCTTGTTTGCTGTAGCATAGACTAGATCCAGGCCTGCTGAATCTAGCTTTGTTTATATGCTTGTTGTTTGTTTGCTTGTTATTTCCTGGAACGCTAATTCCACCTAATGGCTTCTCAGTGCTTCTGTGGATCACTAGTGATATCTGCATTGCTTACTGTACTTATTTCCTTGTTTCACTTGAAAGAAAGTTACTGTTTGTCATTTTGCATTTAAGTTACCTGTAACACATTGCACTTAAGTTACCTGGCACTTGCTCACTAAAGCAATTATATAAGTCAGCACTAAAAATTAAAAGCACTACACCCTCACTCCCCACTGGCCCTTGTTTTCAATTATTAAGGAATTCCCAATATTATTCTAGCATGTCCAAAGGTCAGTTGTCAATCTCCTCTCCGGTCCAGCTGGTGAATCTGGGAATCTTGAGGCAATGTTACAACTGCCTCATGTACACAGACAACCCTCTCCTCCTCCCAACAAATTCCAACACATGTGAGAGATGCAACCATATAGCCAAACTGGAGGCTAAGCTCTCTCAACTCAGTACTGGCATAACCAGTCAGGAGGAGAAGGAAACCACACTCACTACAATTCCAGTCTCACATAGACCTACCACAACAGCAAACCAAACACATAATCACACAAAAACATACTCAGAGGCTCTAAATAAAGATCTGCCTAAGCAGCAGAGACCTCCAAAGCAGACACCCAAGCAACCTACCCCAAAACAAAACATGCAACACATATCTCACAAAGCTAGTCTGCCAAACAGCCACAGCCCTTAAGACTAAACAACACACCTGATACCCTTGTAATAGGTGACTCTATCGTAGGCACACTGACGCCGCTCACCAGGCTGAACAAGGAGAGGGTCACGGTGAGCAGCCTGTTGGGTGCTAGGATCCGCCACATAACACAAGCACTCAGGTCACTCCAAGGCAAGTACAAATATGACTCAGTCATTGTCCATGCTGGTGTGAATGACCTGAGGCACCTCCCTGGACTACATGAAAAGAGACATAAAGAGCTCTCTGAGCATGTAGCCCAGGCCGGTATGACCCTGACCTTGAGTAGCATCTTACCCTCACCAAGAATGATGCCACAATATGAAGACAAGATGATCAATTTCAACAATTGGCTTAAGTACTGGTGTCATTCAAAGGGGATCCAATGCCTGTCAGCTTGGGATGATATGCTCGACAAGCCACGATGCTTCGCTAGGGACGGCTTGCACCTGTCACCCTGGGCTTTGGATATTGGCAAAGGCTCTTGCTACCCCATAGTGCCTTTTTTAGGCAAGGCTAAAAAGACAAACCCACCTCCATAGGTATCACAAGGGATAAGAAACTAAGAGTAATGCTACTCAACGCCAGAAGTCTAAACCTCAAGATGCATGCACTCAAACTCTCCTTAGCATGGAGAACATTGATATCTGTGCAGTAACAGAAACCTGGTTCAGGGCTCCCGAGAGCACCCCAGCACTACCAGGTTATACCTCATACCATGCTTTTCCCCCAAAACTTGGACCGAACCACAAAGGAGGGGAGTATCGATATTCATCAAAGATACCCACACCTCCAGGTTGGTGGCAAAGCACAAGCATCAGAGACTATCCATGTGCAACTAACAGTGGGTAAAACTGCCTTCCAGTTTATAGCCTGCTACAGACCACCCTCCCAAACCCAGGAACCCCACTCGGCCTTCCTGAGAACACTGGAAAATATGAAGGTTTCTCCAAACACCATTATATTGGGCGACTTCAACTACCCAAACATAGACTGGGAGCATTACTCTAGCTCCAACACCCTAGCCCAAAGGTTCCTAGAATTTATAAACTCAAATGCTATGGAACAACTTGTTACCACTCCCACAAGAGGGGAAAACATACTGGACCTGATCATCACCAACATGGGGACTCTATGCTCCAGACCAGAAGTGTATCCCTCACTGGTAAGATTAGACCATAAACTAATCTCACTGGATATTCACATCCTGACCCCACCCCCTGCACAGAAAACTACAGTGAAAAACTTCTCTAAAGCAAATTTCACACTCCTCAAAACCAGGTGGAATCCTTCAAAGCCCCGGCCTGTGGAAAATACGCCCAGACCCAGAATCCTTTATAAACGCATTCTATGAACACCTTCAGGAATGCATGGATCATCGATCCCAAATAAAACCAAGACCCAATCCTCCAAAGGCAGACGTCCTGTCTGGTGGACCCCAGCCATAAACAAACTATACAATAGAACGAGGAAGCTACTAAATGATAGAGCAAAATCCCAAAAGGGAAGGCATCACTGATCAGTATTAGCAAAAACTACGGGCACTCATAAAATTGTCTAAGGCCAGCTTCGAGAGAAAAATTGCACAGGACACTAAGGATAATCACAAGGCTTTCTTTAGTTATGTTAGGAACCTGGGTGGTAATTCCCAGATATGCTCAGAATTAGTCCAAAATGACAAAAATAGACTGAACCCACAGACATTGCCAACATCCTAGCTGACAGGTTCAGCGCAAACTCCCCTCCCCACCAAAAGGGCAAATATCTATCCCAGCAGAGTGCTGCCCCTGACATCTCAGATGCTCAGGTAAGAGCCCCTCTCCAAAGCAAAAACACAGCATCAATGGGACCAGACGGTGTCCCGGCTGCGCCCTACATGAACTCCATGAAGAGCTAAACCCAAACATAAAACTACTGTTCAGTCTCAGCCTTAGTACAGGATATGTGCCCAAAAGATGGCGTACAGCAACAGTGGTCCCTCTCCATAAAGGTGGTGCCTCAATGGATCCTGGAAACTATCGCCCCATAAGCCTGACTAGCTTGGTCTGTAAAGCTATGTAAAGGATCATCATGGACCTCATGAATAAAGATATTGGGGACCTACAGACACTGGATCCTACCCAGTTCGGCTTTGTTAAGGGCAGATCCTGCCTCTTAAACCTGGTTGATTCCTTTGAAACAGTCACCAAGGCCATTGACAAGGGAAGGTGGTCCACACAGCCTACCTGGACCTCGCAAAAGCCTTCGATATAATACCCCACTGGGCATTATAGATAAGCTCACCAGCTTAAATATAAACCCCTATGTCACTAGATGGATTGCAAACTGGCTCAAGGACAGAACCCACATGGTTAGAATTGCTGGAGCCATGTCAGACTCCAAACCAGTTACAAGTGGTGTCCCACAAGGCTCAGTCCTGGGACCTCTCGTTCGGTATATATTTCTCGGAGGTACAGGCCAACACGGAAGGACTGTGGCTGACCAAGTTGCAGATGACTGCAAACTGGGTGCCATAATCGACTCTCCAGCTGACACAAGCATCCTCCAAAAGGGCCTCATAGAAACAGACAACTGGTGCCAGAGCCATGGCCTCAAGCTAAATGCCAAAAAAGTGTATAGTCATCCCCTTTGGCAAAAACAAATTACCACATAGGTGGTAATCCATTAAGTACAGAAGAAGTAATTAGGGACCTGGGGACCCAAGTTGATAGCAATCTCTCATTTGACAACCACGTGGCCAAAGTGGTTAAAAAAACATTTTATATAGCCCACCTAATCATGAAGGGATTCACATCTAGATCGGGGGAGGTCATCGTGCCTCTTTACTCATCCCTCATCAGGCCCATAATTGAGTACAATGGCCTTTTGGGATGTACCTTACCAGACACCTGCAGCAACTGGAAAGACCCCAAAAGTACCTCACCAAGAGGATCAAAGGGCTCAAACAGATGCCATATGCTGCCCGGTTAAAGAAACTCCAGCTCTACTCAGTGGCATCCCCCTGTTCAGAGGCGATCTGTGCCTGACGATAAAGCCATGCCCAAACCCCGGGAATTAATGGACATGCTGCACCTCAGAAAATCCAAATCCCATCGAGCTATGCCTCGAGAGACTTGAACCTCAGCACTGAAATAAATAGGACATGCTGGAGGGACAGATTCATAACCCAGAGGCTCCCTTCACTCTGGAATAAAATCCCAGTCCAGGTTAGGCAGAGTCCCTCATTGACTCTCTTCAAGAGGAATCTTGATGAGTGGATGGGAGATCATAGGTTTACCCCGGGTATCACTTCTGTGTCACTGTTAGACAGAGGCACAGTATACTAACCCCGAAAAAGGGCATAGCAAAATAAATTTAAAATGGGTGGCGAAAGCCAAACACATTCTGGCTAGGCTTATAAATGCCCTAGGGCAGATAGCCTAGTATGAACCTATGAACCTATGAGTAACAGTCATCCTGCCATCAACATTAGCACTGTTGCCAGTTCACCCTCAGCAATGCCAAATGATGATTGCTGCTAATTCTGATGACATGAGTCAGTATGTATGACAGAATTAATTAATCTGATATGCAGTAACTTACTATAAAAATTAGTTCTTATTTAGCCGAATTAAAAGTTGAGAAACATGCACCATAAAACAAAAAATGTCTTATGTGCCTTTCCTGTGCCTAGTATCAACTCATGAATAATTCAAGCTGGAATAGAACAGCAGCTTGGCATCCTCGCCTTTGAATCCAGAGTACTATCTTGTATCTTGTGCCATCCAAGCAAAGCTATGTACTTTTCACTATCTGTACTGCTGTTCCCAGCTTTGTAGTCATTTTATATTTCTAGCTAGGTGTTTGGATAGCTGTTAGAATTAATTCTGAAGTCAAATTAAGAGTGATTTTACATTTTCAAGATTTGGAACTGCTTTTCTAGTGGCAGACGAAGGTAGCCTGGTCTCTCTAAACTGGAAGTCATACAGAGAGGCTTTAAGTGAGATTGTTTCATTGGCCAGAGGGCTAAGTCATCATCTGTTTAGTAATTTTTTCCTGCTTCTATAAATTTGGCACTTTTGCATGACTCTTGGCTCACTTGTACAAAGTTAACACTGCTTGGCATCCTCACCACTGATTTGAGAGTGCTGGCTTGCATCTAGCACCAT
>NW_025052424.1:0-12413 GCF_019279795.1 Protopterus annectens | reverse complement strand
AAACGGTTCGGAAAAAACACAGGGAGATTAATGGATTGATTAATGGTGTTTATCGATGCAACCTTTGGTAAGTAAGGTAACTCTGTCTTTATGAAAAATAATATAGGGAGGTTTGGAAGACAATGCTTGAAGCACCGAAACCTTCTCGGTTGATGTAGTAGCCATTAACAAGGCTGTTCTGCAGGACAAGAATTTCAACTCAGCCTTAGCAGCAGGTTCAAAGGGAGGTAAGGTCAGAGCTTGAAGAACCAAGATAAAATCCCACGGAGGAGTAGGATCTTTGATAGGAGGTCAAAGAAGAAATGTACCCTTGAGAAAGGCTTTGCAAAGTCTAGAATAAACTAAATATGTAGCATTCTCCCCAATGTGAAAATTAGAAATGACTGCTAACTGAACTGTGACAATAGAGAAGTTGGCCCCAGAATGAAAAAGACCAGACAAGAAATTCCAGACTGACGGAATGGATGCTGTAAGCAGATCAACGTGATGCTGTGGGGCCCAAAAGGAAAACTTTTCCACTTACTTTTATAAATTTTCCAGTTAGAAAACTTATGGGAAGAAATGATAATCTTTTGGACTGGGGAAGAAAGCCTCGACTGTCCAGCCATCATCAGAACTGGAGAAACCATGCGGTTAGTTTCAAATTGTGAAGATCCAGATGAATTTTCCATGAAGAGTGAGACAGAAGGTCCTGACATGGTTCCAAAGTCCATGGAAGGCAAATTTCGTGAGACCACAAGAAGGTGAACCAAACAGGTCAAGGCCAAAAAGGGGCAATGAGGGTTACTATGCTCTTCAACCTGCATGCCTTCTGAAGAAATTTGGGAATCAGAGGAAGAAGAGGAAATGCATAAAGTAGGCTAGCAGGCCAAGCATGGACTAGAGCACCTCTTGGTGACTGTCCCTGTAGGGATCAGGGCAAAGTACCTGCTGCACTTGTTAAAGGCAGAGTCAGAATGGTCACAGCAGGGTTGACCCGCATCTGAGGAAAATCCGGTTTGCCACTGTGATTCAGAGACCACTTGTGAGGCATCAACAGTGTCCTGCTGAGCCTCTCCACCAGTATGTTGTGCTCCCCCAGAATGTGCATTGCAAATAGAAAGTCGTTGGTAGAGACAGCCCACTATACACACTCATCACTTCTCGACAAAGGGGATGGAATTTCATTCCACCTTGTTTGTTGAGGTACCACACAAAAGACATGTTATCGGTCTGAATCGCAATAGTCTCGACAGGAAAAAGGGAGTGAAGGGCTTGCAACACTGAAATCACCAACCTCCTCTCTAAGCTGTTGATATGAAGAATCTCCTGAAAAGTCCATGTGCCTTGAATAGTCCGTCCCAGGTAATGCCCCCCCAACCCAGCTGGTAGGCGTCTGTGGTCAATGTGGGGACGGGGGTGGGAAGAATGAAACGTCGACCCTGAGACAATTCTGGATCATGAAGTCACCACAAAAGAGAATTTCTGCGCACTCGAGACAGTCTTAAAGATGACTGAGGGATGATGCAGAAAGAACCATTGGCCAGACAACATCCACTAGACAACTCTGATATGTAAGCAAGCTGTCGGTACTAAAAGTATTGTTGCAGCCATAAAACCCAGAGTCCTGAGAACAAGATATGCTGGAAGAACTGGCACCACTAGCATTTGCCTGATATGTGTCCATAGTGAAAGAATCCTGTCCAGTGCAAGATAAGACAGGGTTATGTTTCTAAGTGGGTTCCTACAAAATCTATCATTTGCACAGGTTGCAAATGTGACTTCTGAAAGTTTATATTGATCCCTAAGGTTGGGGTCAGTTGCAAGAGAAAATCTCTGGCCTGGACCAGTAGATGTCTGGATGGTTTGACTAGGAGCCAGTCATCCAGGTAAGGAAACGCGGAATTCTATAGTCTGAGGTGAGCTGCAACCACTGCCATGCATTTGGAGAACACCCTGGGGGCTGTGGTGAGTTCAAATGGAAGCACACAAAATTGATAGTGACTGCCTCCCTGCCTGAAATGGAGATACCTTCTGGAGCATCTGTTCAGTTTGATGGGATAGTATGCATCCTTCAGGTCAAATGAGCACATCCAGTCATCCTTCTGCAGAAAAGGAAGGATGGACTAAACTATGACCATCCAATACTTCGTTTGTCTCAACTATTTGTTCAGGTAAGTCAGATCCAGTATGGGCCTGAGAGCCTCTGCTTTCTTTAGAACTAAGAACTAAAAAGAATCAGGAGTAAATCCCTGACCTGTGCAGGTCTGAGGGGATCTCCTGAATGACTCTTTTTTTGGAGCAACTTTGAAATTTCCAAGGTTGCTGCCTCTCTCTGAATGGGTGGAACATCAGGGAGGTGTTGTTTTGGTTTGGGGGACCAAAAAAGGGAATAGAGTAACCTCTGGATATGACACCTTGCACCTTGGCTAACTAGGCTTCTGGGTGCAAGGAACATCACCCCCTGACTGCCTCCACAGAAGGACAGTCAGGCAACACCTCAGGGATGCTGCAAGGATTACTCAGAGAGAGAATCAAGAGACCCCTGACTCAGCAGACCCCCTCTGCCCTGAGGGCAGCATCTACCACTCAAATTATTCCCTCTGCTGCTACTGGGGGGAAAAATCTCCCTAAGCATCCGGGAAAGGACCCAGGGATTTTCTTAACTACAACTTCTTTCCCTCAGAATGATTCCTGGAGAAGGACTTTTGCAGGGTAAAGAAGCAGATTCAGAAGGCAGACAGCATCTTTTCCCTTCTTATTGCTGCGCGAGAGTGATTCATGAAAAGCCAGTCCAAAGAGGGAGGAACTGCCAAAGGGGCATTGATAAAAGATTACTTAAAAGCTTCTGCAAAATCACACAACAGCATCCAGGCATGGTGGCAAATGGCAATGCCAGAACCAGCTGCCTTAGAGGTGCCCTGAACTACGTGAGAGATCAGCCTCATGGATGTCTTGGAAATGTACTGCAGAGTGGTCATATAGGAGGTAAAGGAAGTCCATTCCACCACTGTCATGGACTCAGGGCTGCAGCTAGAGAGTTCCTTGAGTAAGTCCCTCTGTAGCTTTGTAAAATGAGAAAGGTAATTCAATGCTCTGAAGGCAAAGGTGGAAGAAGCGTAGACCCTTTTTCCAAAACTGTCCATAGCCCTACACTCCCTGTTAGGGGATGGACAATAAAGCTTTGCTGGGCAAACTCTTTCTTGGTGGCCATCGCCACCACCATGGCATCTACTGGAATGGCCATTGACCAGTGAGTCTATCCTTGGGGGCACTAAGGATCTTATCCAGTCTTTTAGGGATACCTTCTGCAGCACCTGGTTCCTTGCATGATCTTGCAGACACCAGGTTCAGGAGGAGATTTGTAGTCAGGACACCCAGGATGTTGATGGGCACATCCCGAAGGCCTCCACCACCTCAAAGGCAAAAGGGGTACCAGAGTCTCAAGGAAGCCTGCTCTGTCTGAAATTATCAGGAACAGACCATCCCCATTCACCAGGAGCCTCTGCTCTGAGGGGGGAGATGGCACCGAGCTATAAAACGCAGAGGCACCGAGGGGGGAGCGACAACTGCGAGAACTTTGAAGTTGATGTCATCCCCCAGACTCGACACAGAGGCCTCGGCTCTGGGACGCAGTCGGAACTGAGCAAGTCAAGGAAGCAGTCAGGCTTGAAGTAGTAAGGACTATCAGGCCTGTAGACCGGCACCATGGGCCAACGGATCTGGGAGCTCCAAAACAGAAGGCCAGATCGGAGAAGGAGAGAAAGTCCTACAGGGAGAAGCTCTGCTCAAAGATCCTGGAGGGGATGGAGCTGGGACGATCTCATCTGAATTTGTGTATGGAAAAACTTTTATCAATCTGTACACATTGTACTCTGACAGGCTCTAAGAGGACCTGATGCATTAGGACACAAAATAAGGTCTGGAATGATGTATGGGTAAAGTAACCCTTGGAGACAAGCTAGGTGTCAACCAGAAGAGGGAGCAAGGGCACAAGGTGGAGAGGAAGACAGTAGTATTGGAGCCAAGGAACTCTGCTATGAAGGTCTTGGAGCCTTCTTTGGAGGCTCTGACTCAAAAGACTCGGAAGGGTCCGGGGACAGTTTCTTATGGTCCCTAGCCTCCTTAGGTTTTTTGGCGGGGTTTTGAGCCCATGTAACAGAAGCAATGGCAGGAGGAGGGAGAATAAGAGCCCTGAGCACAAGCTTAATTTTTTTCTGCAAGGGCCCGGGGAAGAAATACCTTGCAGATACAACAAGCCACATGTAGGTGGGCAGGATCCAAACAGTAAATCTTGTGCCCATAGGAAGTGCATTTTTAAACGCAATGGGTTTGTCAGATTTCTCTGAATAATAGCACAGAAGAAAAGGGAAGGAGAAAGAAAGAAAATGTGACAACTACACACAGAAAAACACTATACTACAACTATGGACATATACACTAACTTTTTCTTTTTTTAAACAGGCAGAAAGAAAACAAATGATATGAAAATAAATAAAAAAGGTTAGAAGGCCACTTACACCTAACTAAATTACTTTAGCAACACCAGAGAAGGAGCTGTAACAGAACCACGATGCTTTTTGCTGAGCATGCCAAATGAGACCTGAGAGGAGATAGGCAGTATGGTTAGGGTGGGAGGAGACCTAGCTTGGAATCCTAAGCTTGCTGACAGTCGAGACGGTTTCAAGCTCGGAACCAAGACCCACAGGTCTGATGAACCCTGAACAGACAACATCAGATCATTGTTTTCCTTGTGTCCATTTTAACACCCCGTGACATAAGCAGCTTCAAAAATTTAGAGGCATAGTTTGCAATTTTAAAACATGCCATTAAAAGTTAGTACGTATATGAGGAAAAAAATCTTTTATTATAAATAAATTGTTCATCTAAACCAAGCACAACTCTTTACCTGTGCTTGTACAACAGTAAAAAAATCAAACATATACAGGATTCAATATCGCCTACATTGTGTACACTGTTCTGAGAGAAAAGATAACAGACATAGCACACTTTCTTCCCTCTATTTTTAGTTTTCCTACTGACATCCTTACAGCTTTAAATATTGACAGGGGTTCATAAACGTTACCACAAAGTGTAGACTACATGTATACTTTATGTAATCTTTTGGAGTGACTAGAAAGCACAAAAAAATGTGATAAGAATGTTCCTAAATACCTATCATGTACACTTAGTGTAGGCTTTATTGGATCTGGGCAAATCAAACAATAATGTATATTTAGTGTAATATTCCAAATGGTAAATATTCACGAGGGAATAAATAATTTATTCAAACCAGGGTAAACCTGGATTAGTAAATAATTTAATAATTAATTTTGTAACTTTCATTTTGAATTTTGCTGTCTGTATCTTTATGGGGAGGTGATCGAAATATGCTGTTGGTACTACTTGTTGAAATTTTTCACTTTTTTATTAAAAGAATTTGTCAACTTGTGCGGTCCAGTTTTATTTGCCCTGTCTAGCCCATTTGGATGTTCTGGGTCAAAGAGTACTTCTTTTTGCTTTACATTACCTGATCAACAAATGTGAATTGTTCATTTTAAGGGACTGTTTTTTGCTGTGTGGAATTTCACCCACAGGGATCTGCCAGACAGATTCCGCTCTACCTCTTGCAGAAGTGATGCACTCCATACTAACACATGTCCTGATGTAAGTGTACGACCAGTGCATGACTTAAGTGTATGACTAATATAAGATGAAGGAGTGCAATCAGGACATGATGCAAGTGTACGGTCAGTGTAAGAGTACACAAGATGACTGGGACTAGCTCTAATAATTAGTTTTTAATAACCTATGAATTAGCTCCATGGCATAGACAGCTGGAACCTTGACTATGCCCCTAGATAGCCTGAAATGGTGGAGGAGCTGGTTTTGGCAGTACAGGATTGAGCAGTTGATGTCAGCTCACACATCCAGGGGGAAGAAGTCAGTGAAAATCCTACTGTATATGTACCATCTCAGCAATGCTCACTGCTTCACTTCCATGCACAGGCATTTTTTTTTGGGGGGGGGGGTTCGAGCTCATGCCAAACTGTCCACTCACTTCAGCCAAGTGCGGGGTATACAATGGAAGCATGCACCTAAAGAACTCATAGTAGCTCAGCACAGGCAAGCACGATGAATGGTAGCTATCAAATCAAGTGTTACTGGCTAAAAGTAAGAGTTGTTCACCACCATGTCCTTCAAGTGTACACCTCACCTTGCTGGGAGTATCCTGTGTCCACTGGTGATTTGCTTCACACAGCCTTCCTGATATACAGTGGCAGTAGGAATGACAGCTGTCTGCTAACACAACAAAACATACTATTACTAAGAAGGGTAAAACACAAACATGTTAGGTTTCCTAGCTCTCTCAATCCATGTCAAACAGTCATATTTACAGAGTTGTATCAGATAAACAAGAAGAAAATGGTACAAATCCTAATACTTTGTAGAACATATTTGTAATTTTCAGGTGATCCTGGTTCAATTAGCATCTCAAGTGCTTGGTAGAGCAAACAGAGAGCATGGGAGTGCCTGCCCTGGGTGGGGGGAGAGCATGCTGGGTAGAGATCTTACTGATCTCTGGTGGACATTGGAGATCATAGCAAAGGAGACTACCTGAGGCAGGGCTTGTGGAAAGGTTAGGGGTAGGCCACTGGGCCCAGGGCAGATGTATCCTCAAGATACTGCTGAACACAGTGATGGCAGCACACTGGAAGGGGTAACAGGGCCAGGGACTGTTGACTAGCCATCACATAATGGCTTCTTCTGATATGTCATGTGTTTCCCTATAGGACCCTTGCTCTTCAGGTGTTACAAAATGTGCACATTAAGATGGACTCTGAGAAGTTAGGGGCTGATCTGGAACTAAAATTACATGGAGGACAGCCTGCTGGAGCAGCTGGGTAATCCAGGGGTTTTACAGACACATTAACTGGGACAACAGCCAGAGGGTTACGCCAAAATAAAGAGAGGGGACACATTTCTTTTATATATTTTTTCACGCTGTTGCAGAAAGCTGTTACTGTCATAGAACTACTCTCACCATAAAACTACCCACTGCATACTCTAAAGCCCTGAAAAATGTTGTAACACCAGCTATTTATTTATTATACTGGTACATACCCCACCAACAATTGTGCTACAAACAAATATTTTGTGAAATGCCTGTGTGTATTGATCTAAACCAACACCTAGTATTTACTCAAAAATCGAACGTTCTTAGCACTGATTGTACACATACTGTATTTTTTGTAGTCTTTTGAGTTCAGTTACAACACACATCAGAAGTTTACATTCCACCAAAAGCTTAAAACCTCAGTAATGACATATCTATCAGAACAAAGTGGTCCTGCTGATGTACCACCGCTAAGTCACCACCTTCTCAGTTTGGCAATTAGTGGAGAAGGCTGAAGCTCTGACGTATGAATGAGTTACTTCCAGGAACAAGATATGAAACCTTCCATTTTCATTTACGTACTTGTGCAAGTACTTTAACCAGACAGTGCTTTGAGGAAAATGCAAAAGCGGGGTACATAATAGTCTCCTGGACTGTATGTCAAGTAAACTAAGTAAGAATATCCACAAGCCCCAGTGGCCTAATGGATAAGGCACTGGCCTCCTAAGCCAGGGATTGTGGGTTCGAGTCCCATCTGGGGTGAAATAATTTTAAGAGTGGCTATTCAAGTCGCATCTGGGGGGATATAACTTAAACGCTTACATTTTGATACAATTTAAAAGGAACTTTAAAGTGATTTGACTTAAAGGTGTATATCATTAGACATCTTATGGTCCTCATGATCGCCTAGCATTCCTCTTGCATTCTCCATCAAACCAAATGCCAGAAGATGTTCAAACTTCTACTCTTATAACCACTGAGTCCATGTCTTAAGTGCACAATTACTTTTTACATAGGTATATTTACATGTATGTTTGCATATGAGTTCTTAACCAAGTAAGTGAAATTGTCCAAGAACAGTTTACAGCTACAACACAAGCCATGTTGACAAAAGACGTAAAGGACAAAAAAATATAAAAAAATTTTAAAACAGTTTACATTAGGTAAGCATCTCAAACAGCAAGCATTACCAAAAGCATCAAAGAGAAACAATTTAAATTAGGTATGCAACAGAAATACAAAGTACTAATATAAGCATTAAGTCAGCAAGAAATATGCAAAGCCAGAATAAACAGAAGGAAAAACCACTGAACCAAATATCCAGTAGTTATAAATGGACTTATGTACAATAAATTTAACATTCAGCATATGATACCTTTGAGTGTGCAGAATGCAACATTTATATCTTACAATTAGAAAGCGACACAACTCAGAATAGGAGATGAGATCAGGCTGACATCGTTACTTACAGGTCCATTAACGCTGCTTTGTAGGCGAGCCACAGATCCCCTCTTGGCAGTCTGTAGAAAGTAGAGTTGTGTACACTTACCATAAATGTAGATGTTCAAGTGTATTCACTGTTGCAGTCCTTACAAAATGGGATATCCGGCTCCCAGTAGCCCACAGCCAGCCAGACTACCAAAGTCCTTGGTATATGACGTCAGCTGCCTTCGGTTCAAGCCTGACGTCAGGTACAAAGGAAGGCAGCCAACGCCATTTCCACAGCTTTACTTGCCTTAACTCTCAGGAGCCCCCAAAAAAGGTTAGACTAGGAAAAGAAAAATCCAGTCTGTGGCCTAGGAAAAAAGGGGGATGGAAGGGGGGGAACCAGGACTGTAACAGTGAATACACTCAAACATCTACATTTATGGTAAGTGTACACAACTGTACTATGTTCATCGTGTTTCACAGTTGCAGTCCTTACAAAATGGGTGATTCCCAAAGCCCAGGAAAAAAATAAAAGGGAGGAGGAACGCCCACTCATTAAGGGTTGGTAAAGATGCCCTGCAACACTGCAGTGGCAAAACCAGCCCTGGACTTGGAAAACCAGGGTAAATTGTAATGCTTAGTGAAAGTGTGGACAGAAGTCCAGGTAGCTGCTTCCAGGATGTCTTTAGTAGGTACTCCTCTTAAAAAAGCTGCTGAGGTAGAGGTAGCTCTAGTAGAATGGGTCCTAATACTCTGAGGAGGAACCTTGCCATGCTGTAAGTAACAAAAGTGAATACAATGAGCAATCCACTTAGAAACAGTCTGTTTAGAAATAGCTTTGCCTTGAGCTCCAGGAGCAAAACTGACCAACAACTGATCTGACTTTTGAAAAGGTTTAGTCCTGTCCAGGTAAAATTTAAGTTGTCTATGCGCATCCAGGGAATGCAATAACCTTTCTCCTCTATTCTGAGGATTAGGAAAGAAGGTAGGCAGGTGGACAGACCAGTTAAGAATCAGGCTAGAAACCACCTTAAGCATAAAAGAGGGATTAGTTCGAAGAGAAACCCCTTCCACATGGAAGGTGATAAAAGGCTCTACTGCCATTAAGGCCTGCAGCTCAGACACTGTTCTAGATGAAGTAATGGCCAAGAGAAAGGCAGTTTTCCAGGAGAGAAACTGCTAATCTGCTGAGGCAGCTGGTTCAAAGGGAGGCAGAGTAAGTTTCTCAAGTACAAAATTAAGATCCCAAGCAGGAGTAGGTGCCCTTCTGGGAGGCTTTACATTGCTAGCTCCCCTGAGGAACTGTTTCATCAAGGGATAAGAGAAAATGGGTTGTTCAAAGGAACAATGAGCAAAAATAGCCGAAGCATGAATCTTGATAGAAGAAAAGGAAAGTCAGCCATTAAGCAAGCCTGCCAGATAGTCAAGAATAAGAGGAAGAGCAGGTTGAGAAGGGTCTTCTCCTCTAGTCTGCATCCAAATGGAGAATCTTTTCCACTTATCTGCGTAAGATTTCCTAGTGCTAGGTCTCCTGGCCTCATGAAGGACCTCAACTATCTGTTGGGAAAGGTCCTAGATTCCCTGTCAGAAGGAACAGGATTTTTAGTAATCGTGGCTTTAACACCTTTAGGGCCCTGAGAAATAATCTCTGGATCAGCAGTAGGATTATTGAAAAGGAACTGATGAGAATCAGGAACTCTATAATACCTGTCAGGCTTTCTGGGAGCAGGAGGAACAGAATTAGGAGTTAAAGAATTTTCCATGAAAACATCATCAACAACTTCCAAAACCGGAGGGATAGGCAAAGGTTTATGCTGTGGCAAATCCAAGAATTCCATAATCGTTTCTTAGACTGAGTGTAGTCCTGACTTTCCCATTTGAAATGCTCCTAAGAGTATTCAGAGTATCTCCAAAAGAAAAGTCTTCTGGAGGGGAGGCAGAAGAGATGGAGTCTTCTGCATCAGAATCCTCAAACCCAGAAAAAAGCTGAGAGTTTCCCTCTTCATCAGCAGAGGTGATGGAAACCTCAGAGTCTCAGGGAGACAAACCTTCTGGGGGCAATTCCCAAGCCATCTTAGAAGGAGGTGACTGAGAGCCCCTGATAAGGGTCAAGACATCACTAGCCATCTTAATCATCTGAGAATGAGGCATTTGAGAGGAGGCCTGCGCCTGCTTTGGACTAGATTTTCGGCTGGAAGGCCTGCTAGAAAGCCGGAGGGACTCAGGAGGCCTAACCACTGCAGAAGTCTGAACTGAGGTCGTCGGACTGGATCTGGTCTCCAGTCGGAGAAAAGAGGCCTCAGAAGCTGGCACCTGCTTAGTGGCTCCGGATCCATCAGAGGTGGCAACTGGCAGAGGGTCCGAAGATGAAGTGGAAGCCTGCGGTATGAAGGACTCAGAAAAGGTCTCCGCAGACGCCTGCTGCTGAACATCCACGGGCTGCAGGGGCAATGAAAGTGCCTCACTGACTACGGCTGTGCCGACAATCAACTTAACAGGGATGTCGTCGGATCATTTGACCCTAAACCTGTTGTGGTCCTTTATCCTTGCATTTCTTTGGAACATCTGAAGTCGGGAGACGAGAAGACGCCATACCGATGAACTTAGGCCAAACTCCGAAATGCTTAAACAAGATCCTAGCTCTACAACGAATGGTACACGAGTTGAAAGAAGAACAGAGAACACAATTATGGACTTCGTGCTCAAAGCCCAAAGTGATAAAACAGGAGTGAAAATCCCCGTGTGGAATCTGTTTTCCACAGGCAAGACAGTTATTAACCTTCTCTGACATTCGTTAAAGACGAAAAGTGGGTCCCGAACGGGGTACTTATCTGAGAATGTCTTCAACTAAACAGTCGGAATACAATAAGAAGGTACTTGGCCGACCGGCACTCGTGCAAAATGCTTCTGCTTCGGGCACCACGGCAAGAAAGACTGAGGAAATGGTGCCAGCTGCCTTCCTTTGGACCTGACATCAGGCTTGAACTGAAAGCAGCCGACGTCATATACCAAGAACTTTGGCATTCTGGCCGACTGTGGGCTACTGGGAGTCAGACAACCCATTTTGTAAGGACTGCAACAGTGAAACATGATGAACACCGTTGAGTATAAGGATTAGGTTTTGAGGCAGTCTGCAGAGGATGTCTTGACTTTTTGTGAAGAATCTCTGCGGATGCCCAGTCAGATGCATACTAATGCATAATCATTGGTTTAATGAGAGCAGAGTACAATGAAATAATGACAACTTTGGACCTAGATGTCATATCCTTGCTTATACGCTCACAGCATAGAATGATTTCCATACTAAATAACACATATGGTCATCAAAGGCCAAGTCATTGTCTGTATGTGTTCTAAAATCTTAGTTACAATGATTTACTCCCCCCCCCCGTATTTCTGACAAAAAAAATTGTACGGAATTTTTAAGATCTGTCAGCTCATTACATTCTGACAACATGTTCATAGGTTCATAGTTTGGTACTAGGCTATCGGCCCTAGGGCCTATGCAAGCCTAGCCATAACAATTCCCTGGATATTTCTTCCCACAATATTTACTTCTCTGGACCCCTGTCTAGCAGGGCGACTGACATGATCCTCGGGGTGAATTTCCTATCTCCCTTCCAATCATCAAGGTTCCTTCTGAAGAGGGCCAATGAGGCGCTCTATTTGACATGTATGGGCAGTCTATTCCAGAGTATGGGGAGTCTCTGGGTCAGGAACCTACCTCCAGCATGTTTCGTTCATTGTGATGACAAGGTTTAGATCCCTGGAGAATGTGGCTCTGAGGGATTGGGATTTGTTTAAGTGGAGCATGTCCAACAGCTCAGGGTTTGACATGGCCTTGTATGTTAAGCAGAGATCGCCTCTGAGTAGACGATATGCCACAGAGTACAGCTGCAGTTTTTTTAGATGGTCAGCATATGGCATCTGCTTTAGGATTGTGATTCTTTAGTGGTCTTTCCAGCTGTTGCAGATGTCTTGTGAGGTACATACCAAACGGGGCATTATACTCTATAATGGGTCTAATGAGAGTACAGTGGGACTATGACCTCCTTTTTTCTGGATGAAAAGCCCTTAGTGATGAGGTGTGCCACATAGAAGGATTTCC
>NW_025052423.1:2500-10696 GCF_019279795.1 Protopterus annectens | reverse complement strand
TTTTTTGATTTGGAATTATCTTTCCACACCCTATCTCCTTCATAAAAAACACTTCTTTCTTTACATCCTCCAGAATATTGTAATACCTTGCATGATGATATATTCTTCCATATTTGTAACTTCTGTTTGATAGCCAAATGAGCAGAGAAACAAACGTCATATAAAACAACATAATCAATTTCAGTACAAAAAAACTCTTTTATAGTTCCTTTCCTTCCCTACCCGTAGCTCTATACCATTAATTATTTATTTATTTGCATATAATATCCTTCCCCATTTTTGCTGCCATCTTCCTAATATTACAGTTTAATATCTTCCATAACTATTATACCTATTTTTTGTAGCATATCTTTTATTTATTCAAACACTCTTTCTCTTGTTATAACTTACATATAAACATACAAGATAATTAATCTCCATTGCTTTTCCTCTTCTCTAATACCACATACAGCACATCTTCCTGGAACACCAATAAAATCTAATACAATTCTTTTTTCAAAGGGAAGCAACCATGGGGCATAAATCCTCCACAAAACTCAATCTCATTTCCTTTCCCCATATTATCTCAGCTTGCCATATTTGTCATTAAGGAATTTAATATTTTATAAGCATATAACATCACTCTTTTGCTGTTTATACACATTTAGAATACAAACTTTCCTTTTTTCATGACTTAATCACAACAGGTCACACACCCACACACTTTTATTGCAGAAAGTTTTAGGTTCAATTTCCACACTTGATAGATGGATTGCTGACAGTGCCACATAAGAAGGGTGCTGATCACCTGAGTGTGTTGTCCTTTAGATGAGATTTTAAACTGAGACCCCATCTGCCTAACTTGGCGGTGGTTGAGGTGGATGTAAAAAATCCTGTAGCACCTATCAAAGTTAGTGACGTTGTTCCCTGATGCCTTGGCAACATTTTCCCTAGTAGTATAAATACCACATTGGTTCTTCCCTGAAAAGAGGTGATTAGCTTAGTGGAACTAACCTGGTCAACAAAAGATAACTAAAAAATAAATGAACTATTAACATTTAAATAAATGCCTTTTGAACTTCCTCTTCCCTTTATGGACAGCTTATAGAAGTAATTTTATTTTCTTTTTATCAAGTCTTTTCCCAATAAAACCCTTATCAACCTTTTCATCATTATTTTTGCTCTCTGCATCATCTTGATTTAACATATCATATTAATTCTGAACATCAATATTATATGTCACAATACATCCCTCATCATCTAACATTAATATTATGTCACCATGCATCTCTCAACATCTACCTGTATATTAATTAAATCATGTACATGTGCATGTTTAGCACTTTCAGATTCTACAATTGCATATTCATTTATAACATTTTCATGTTCTTTTTCAATATTTCCATTAACTATATTTTCATCAAGATGTCACAGTCAAACCACAAATGCTTATGCCACCACATTTTTCACAATACGGTTTACAATATCTTGCTATGTGTTCTATCACTACACTGAAATCACTTGCACTTGTTGCACTCATTTATCAAATATTCATAGGAGTTTACTAGGCTAACGGCCACAAGGGCCTTTTTAAGCCTAGCCATGCATCCCTTTTTGAACTGTTGTACTTTTTCTCCAGTCAAATTCTAGGTCTTCAGACTGGTCTCTGCTGACCTTAGAGCATTCTCTGACCACTGCTTGCAGCTGATTGTGGCAACCAGTGGTTTATGCTGTGAACCAAATATTTTGCTGGGGATGTCTTTGCAATCACTGATTTTATGCCAGTGCCCTTTCCTCACTAGGAGGAAGTTGACCTGAGTTGCATGTTGGCCACTAATGTATGTGATCTTCTGACTGTCTCTCTTTCTTAACCATTTCTTGTCTACTATCAAGCCATTTACCAGACAGAAGTCTAGAATGGCCTCTCCTTTTTTATACCTGTTGCCCCATCCATGTGGACTCTGGACTCAGACAGCAAAGTCTGTTTGTATAAATCTATCTATATCTATATTTATCTATCTAACTATATATATATATATATATATATATATATATATATATATATATATATATATATATATAAAGATTGGCAGAGATGGGTGAAGGCTGCCAGCCTAGTCAAATATAATTTGATACATAATTCTATCAATTGTATATATAAATGTAAAATACAGGCATGTTTTCTTAAATGTAAAGAAATGCTGTTACAGAAATGTGGCAACAGTACACTCTACTGGCCCAGTGAAGCATGTTGTAACCCTTTCATGTTAGAATTTGGAGCCAGCAAGTCTAGGGTGAGGCTTCCTCCCTATTGTCTTAAGGTTAAAGTTAATAACCAGAATTTACATGTAGAATGTCTTCATTGCTCTGGTTTCTGCCTAGGTGTAAAAGAATGTAAATGCAGTTTCTGTCAGCCTGGGAACACCAGGAAGGTATAAGAATGATGTAATGTTTATCAGAACTGCAATTTCAATTTAAACAGAGAAAATCAGAAGGCATTAAGCATTTTGTCTTGACATCTGAATCATCAGAACTGCCTTATGCTCTATATGTGTAAGTAGGATTTTAGCACTGTGTTCTCTTAGAAACAGGTAATATTAACAAGTTTAGACTAAGATTTTTTCTTGGATTTCAGACCTTTCCTACTGTATTGTTTTAAGTATTTATCTGTAATCTCAGAGCTCTTGAGTAGCATTGTATTGTAGTAGCATTGTCTTGTGTCTTTATTATTTATTATTAAATATTTTTAAACACTTTCAACTGTAGGTGTTTTATGTAGAGATGATTTAAGCTCTAGAGTGCATTGCATATTTATAGAGATTACTGTCTAAGTCACTCCAGATAAGCTTTGATTGCTTAGTTACACTACCTATTGGATAATAATATTGCACAGTAATAATTGGACACCCTTTTAAGGGTCTATTAGTAGCTGATAATTATTAGCTGGGTGGTGGCAGAAATTACTACTGTATGGTCTGGGTAACAGGTGCACAGCTGGAGAACCTGTGCCAGCCTTTTCCCAGGAGGGTCTGTGTGGTTGTATAACCTCTTTTCAAAGAGTGTATGTGTATGTGAAAGCTACTTGAGCAGGGACACGAAGCACTGGTTGGACAGAGAGGGTACTGCAGGTTTTAGCTTGCCCAGCTAGGCTGAGATCTGGACCCTATATTGTGTCAGTGGGGAGTCTTATTGGGGACTTGGAGAGCAAGGGAGCAACCAACACTAGACTGACTGTGATCTCTGTGTGCACTTAAGGTAAATTGTACTTTTCTGTGTGTATTTGTTATCCTTTCCTCAAATAGGAGACATTCTCTCTAGTGTTGGTGGTGAGGATTGAGGCTCCTTGATTGCTGGGCCAGGGCACAGGTGCCACATATTGGTGGCAGTGGTGGGATATCCTAGCAAATATTGGTTTGCAGTGGTGGGATTCACATCACATATTAATTGGCTGGCAAATACTAATTGGCTTGTAGTGGTGTGGGTAAAGTGAATTCCTGTAGCTAATGTACATTGATCTCTGAAGGTGCTTTGTACTCTAAAACAGCCACACAGTGTATACTCAAAGCTCAGATTGCAATTGTTTTATTTCTTTTTGTTAGCTTAGTTAGTGAGGGTGAGTAGGCAGCATGTCAACAGAGGAGTATGGAAAGCTGAGAAGGAGACAGCTGGTGGAGATGTGCCAGGCTAGGGGACTGGTGCATGGAAACCTGACTAAGGCAGACCTGATTGCAGCCTTGGTTACAGCTGCATCAGAAAACAGCATCCGGAAGGACAATCAGACTGGTAGAGGAGATACAATATCCTCGGAGAATGGACAGCTCAACCTTTCTACAATGGACTTAAAAATCCAGCTGAAGCTAAAGAGACTTGCATTGGAGTCCAGGCATATGGAAATAGAAAACGCTGAGAGAATGAAGAGTCTACAGGCTGAGGAGAATGACAAACTGCTATGCCTGGAAGCTGAGGAAAAGGAGAAACTGCTATGCCTGGAAGCTGAGGAAAAGGAACAGCAGAGGAAGCATGAGACGGAAATGCTGACTCTTCACCAGATTCATGGAGGTAATGGGGAAGGGAGTAGCTGGACCCCAGAAGCACAAAAGGTCAGTAAATTTCTTCCACAGTTTAAAGAGGGGTTTAATTTTGATAGTTTCATTCATATGTTTGAGAGGGTATGTAAACAATATGAAGTTGACCAAGGGCTCTGGTTACAGTTCCTGAACCCCTTACTCCATGGTAAAGTTGTAACTTTTCTAGCAAAAATGCATGACACTGACTGTTTTGATTATACTGCTGTAAAAAGTTACTTGTTAGAATGTTTTAAGCTAACACCTGAAATGTATAGGAAAAAGTTTTGTGAGCATAGATGCAAGGCAGTTGAAAGTGTGTGTGAATATGTTGCTGAACTGAGCACTTATTTTCAAAGCTGGGTGAGTGGATGTCAGGTCACCACTTTTGAAGGGCTGGCAGACCTTTTGGTAAGGGAACAAGCCCTTAGCACTTTGCCTGAGGACATGAGGATCTGGTTAGCTGATATACAGTGTGCTACTTCAGATGAGTTGGGGAAGAAGGGAGACCTATACCTAGCAAGCAGGGCAGCCCTGCACAGGAAAGGGACCCCCAGTACTGATCATGGGACTAAAAGAACCCATGGTGGGCAGAACAGACTGCCCCAACAGAATCTGCATACAGATGTACATGGAGGCAAGGTGGGGAACAAACGACAAAAGAGCCAGTAAGTGGGAAAGATAAAATGCCAATAGTAGGTTGTCTTGAGACAACAGGGTATGGAACTACCATCCTGCAGATGTCCTGATAAGGAAGGTATTGGATGAGGCAATATCATGTACTTATGCAGATACATGCAGTCAGGCTAGGAGACAACCATGTGAGTCTGGTAGCCTGGGGAAGACCCAGACAGACTGCATACCTGCAGCCAGGACTGGTGAGGTGGTTGCTTCAGTAAGGGAGCTACTCAGTAGCAGTGAGACTGAAGGAGAGCCACAGCTGCTTGTGGGTTCTGATGTTCCCTTGGACAGAATGACTGCAAAGGTAGAGGTGAGTAGTAGTACCCAAGCTGAAAGCGAGGCACCACTGTCAGAGGATGCCAGACTTCCTGTGAAAGGGGAGCTGGGAAGGGTTACAATGAGAAAGTTAAGACAGGCCCAGCTCTCAGACCCTACATTGCAAGGCCTGAGGCAGGTAGCTAGGGAGGCACCTGATTCTCAAGGGAAGGGGGAATCTGTATACTGGAACAAAGGGTTACTGTACAGAGAGCGGACCCCTGAGGGAGGACTAGAAGGTGAGAAGGTACAGCAGTTGGTAGTGCCTAGACCCTACCATCTGGCGCTTCTAGCCATAGCCCATGATATTCCCTTTGCAGGTTATATAGGCATAAACCTTCCAAAGAGACGTATTATGAAGATCTTCTATTGGTCTGGAATTTCCAGAGATGTAACAGGGTACTGCAGGATCTGTGAGCAGTGCCAAAAGGTAGGCAAGGCAGGAGACAAATTGAGAGCTCTTTTGATGCCTTTGCCTGTGATTGATGAGCCATTTCAGAGGGTAGCTATGGATATTGTGGGTCCTCTGAGTACCCTAAGTTCCACAGGGAAAAAGTATATCCTAGTGATTGTAGATTATGCTACACAATACCCTGAGGCAATGGCTTTCTCCTCCATTGAGGCAGAGAAGGTGACAAATGCTTTGCTAGAGATTTTCAGCAGGGTAGGTTTCCCAAAGGAAATACTGTCTAGCAGAGGTGCCAATTTTATGTCAGACCTGCTGGCTTGTCTGTGGAAGTCCTGTGGGGTGAAGCACATGAAGACCACCCCTTACCATCCCCAGACTAATGGTCTTGTTGAGAGGTGAAACTCTGCAATCAAATCCATGCTATGGGAATTTGCAGATCAGTTTAAGAGGGAGTGGGACAAATCCACAGGTTTTTCACTCTTTGAGTTGCTGTATGGGCGAAGGGTGAGGGGACCTCTAGATTTAATTCGAGATGAGTGGGAAGGAGAGTGTGAGTCTCACAAGGAGTCTGTTGTGGCATATGTCCTAAATCTCAGGACAAGGTTCATGGAACTCATGGGCTTGGCCCAGGAGAACTTGGCAGAAACCCAACAACAGAAAAAAGTGTGGTATGACGGGAATGCTCGAGCTAGAGAATATGCTGTAGGGAAAGAGATAATGGTTCTCATTCCTGTCAGACACAACAAGTTGCAAGCAGCTTGGGAGGGACCCTACAAGGTGGTAAGAAAGGTAAGTGATGTTAACTACATGGTGGGACTGCTAGGCAGAAGGCAGGGGCACAAATTGTACCATGTTATCATGATGAATCCTTACCATGATAGGGAAGCCCTTGTGCTGAGCATTTGCAGTGGATTGCAGGAGTCTGAGAGAGATCTTGTAACTGATGTCCTCAGTGAGGCTAGGACTGACACTCGGTGGAAGGGTTAGCAATGTCCCAGCAGCTATCTCCTACCCAAATCCAAGCAGAGTTGCAGGAGTCTGGGGGCATGTTCACTAGGAAACCAGGGTGCACCCACCTGGTGCAGCACCAGGTGGCTACAGGACCCCAAAGGCCTATCAGGCAGGCCCATTATAGAGTGCCTGAGAGAGTCAAACAGACTCTGAATGAGGAGATACAGGAGATGTCTGGAACTAGGGATGATTCAAGAGTCCAACAGTCCCTGGACCTCCCCAGTGGTGCTTGTGCCAAAGAAGGATGGCAGCACCAGGTTCTGTTTGGGCTATAAGAAATACAATAGTCACACAGAGTCAGATGCTTACCCCATGCCTAGGACAGATGAGACCCTAGAGCAGCTGGGTGGGGTTAAGTATCTTACAACCACTGATCTTACCTAGGGTTACTGGCAGGTGCCCTTGAATCCCAGTGCTAGAGAGAAGTCAGCCTTTGCTACTCCTTTTGGCTTGTATGAGTTCACAAAGATGCCCTTTGGGATGAAGAATGCCCCAGTGACTTTTTAGAGGCTGGTAGATCATATCTTAGCAGGAGCAGGAGAGTTTGCCCTTGCCTACATAGATGATATTGCTATCTACAGCCATTCCTGGCATAGAGCACCTTCAGCATGTCAGGGAGGTGCTGGGCAGACTACAGAGGACAGGGTTGACCATTAAGAAGAGCAAATGTCAAGTGGGTATGGCAGAGGTCTCCTACCTAGGACATAGAGTAGGGAGTGGTAAGATAAGGCCAGAACCTGCCAAAGTGGAAGACATTAAGGCATGGCCTGCACCTGTTACCAGAAAGCAGGTGAGGGCATTCTTTGGGACAGCAGGGTACTACAGAAAGTTTGTTCCCAATTATAGTACCATAGCTGCCCCTTTCACAGACCTTACAAAGAAGAACAGGCTAGATAAGGTAGTGTGGACCCCAGCATGTGAGCAGGCATTCCAAGAGCTTAAGGGAGCTTTGGGAGGACCCCCCATCTTATCCAATCCAGATTACAGCAAAGGCTTTGTTGTGCAGGTGGATGCTTCAAATAATGGGGTGGAAGCTGTACTTAGCCAGATCTCTTCAGATGGAGAAGTGCACCCAGTGGTTTATCTTAGTTGTAGGCTCCAATCCAAGGAGGAATGCTATGTAGCAGCAGAAAAGGAATGTCTAACCATAATGTGGGCACTACGGAAACTTCAGCCTTATCTGTATGGAAGAAAATTCACTGTGATGACAGATCACAACCCTCTAACATGGTTAAATAGAGCCAGTCACCAAAATTCCAAGTTGCTAAGATGGAGCCTGAGGTTGCAAGCATATGATATGTCAGTGCAGCACTGCAGTGGGAGTAGCAATGACAATGCAGATGGGCTCTCAAGACAGGGAATGAGGTAAGGTATATTCAGATAGACCTGACCCTCTCAAGTGGCATTTCTCAAGGGTCACTTGAAAAACTATCTTGAGTTCCCTGGGGGGGAGAGAGGTGTGAAGATTGGGCAGAGATGGGTGAAAGCTGCCAGCCTAGTCAAATAGAATTTGATACATAATTCTGTCAATTGTATACATAAATGTAAAATACAGGCATGTTTTCTTAAATGTAAAGAAATGATGTTACAAAAATGTGGCAACAGTACACTCTACTGGCCCAATGAAGCATGTTGTAATCCTTTCATTTTAGAATTCAGAGCCAGTAAGTCTAGGGCAAGGCTTCCTGCCTATTGTCTTAAGGCTAATGTTAATGACCAGAATTTACACGTGGAATG
>NW_025052422.1:0-11134 GCF_019279795.1 Protopterus annectens | reverse complement strand
AGACCCTAGGGCTATAAAAGACAAAAATCTAGACATTCTGCAAAAATCTGAATAGTTATTGGGAGCTGTCACTTTGATATATAACTGTATGTTCCAACAAAACTAAGAAAATGTAAATTCACACAACTTCTCATTGGAAAGACTAGTAAACACGCACTATTTTACACTGAGATATATATAAATCAGGAAGGGGAGGCAGTAGAAGGATTTCTGGATGGGAAACAGGTGAGAAGGGAAAGTATAGCTAGGTGTGTGAGTGAGGTTGGGAGGAGGAGAAAGTTGAAGGCTTGTGTAAGCAAAGAATTCAGGGTAAATGAATTATACTAGTAGAGGAGGAAAAAGACAGAAAGAGGGAGATGTAAGGAAAAGGACCCTTATATGGGGATGGCAGCAAATTGTTTTATTGTCTGGGGGCACTGATCCAGACACCACTACATTTCTACCTCAGTACATGGCATAGTCTGTAAGAGAAACAAAGTACTCCCTAAATATCTTTGAGGTGCATATATGCAGAATCAGGATGGAGTTTCCTATCTGCCAGTTCTGCTCCATACTTGAACATTTTGGTACAAACCAGATATGCCATGGAAGGCCAGGTTGGTTTTGCAAGTAATGCTGCCATAGGAGAGGGAAGTATTGCTCTTAAGACCATTCCTTATGTATAGAAGTTGGTGTCCACCACCATAGTAGATCCCATGTTTCTTTGTGGAGCAATGGCATATCTTATGATGCTTCCCACAGAAAGGTTGGTATTCACTACATTTTGGCATAGTTGGACTTTCCCAGTAAAATGAATACCCTTTAATAATAAAATAATACAGAGAAGATGGCAACACACCAGTCGTGACAGGGCATTTTGATGTAGCTTAAATGCGTATACAATCACAGTATTTACAGAGTCTGTGGCGCTGCCATAGAAGCTAAAGACCACCTGAATCAATGTGAATGATCCGGGGTAAAATATTTTGACAAGTGCAAGTGTATACCATGATGTCCTTCAAGGATGCATCTGGCAGTCCTTACAAATGTGGTTCATCCTTGTCGTCAAGGCAGCCCTGATCGGTCGGCCGTGGATCTCCAAAGTCTGGGTCTGAAAGCTCCGGCTGGTCTGTCAAAGCGCTTCACCATCGGCGTCATAGCTGCAGTTTTGGTATAAAGGCATCAGCCGGCGCCCATTTTCCTCAGTCTTTCTTTGCGGCACTGAAGCTCAAGCAGAAGCTGTTCGCAAGTGCCGGGTCGGTCAGAACCAGAGAATTACTACTACCGAATACTACTTGAAGACTTCTAAAAAGCTAAGTTAATTCCCCATTGGGGACTCTTTCTTACCTCAGCTGATGCCTTTCAAGAAAAAGTGAATAACTGTTTTAACTTGTGGGAAACAAATACCTCATAAAGATTTCCACTCATACTGCCTTACACCCTTGTTTAGGCTCCAGACCACGACGTAGCAGCTTGTTTAGCTGCTGTGCTTCTTTTAACCGACACGGACGCTTTTAGGCGCCGGGTCGAGTTTGTAGAACAGTTTTTAATTTGGATTTTGCTTTATATCATGCCAAGTCCGGATCCTCGACTTCACAAATAACCAAAACGTGAGAGAAGTGGACCGACACTTTCGGTCCGCGGTTCTCGCCGAAAACCCGCAGTTAAGACAACCACGTAGGTGTCTCTCAGTTTACGGCTGAAACCGAACAGCCGGTTCTTTCCCCAGCCGAAAACATGCCTTCTACCGGTGGGGCCTCTTTCTATCCTGGTGGAATCGGCTTCTGAAATCCAACCTGCAGTTCGCGGTTTCTCAGGGGAATTATCAGACACTATTCCCTTGGATATTTCAACCCCTGCACGTGGAGCTGCTAGGGCGGCCTCCTGCAGCCATGTCTATTAAAGGCCTTTGCCAGGGCTAAAAGCAGCTAAAGCTTGCTTCAAAAACGGTGCCTGCCAAGCCCCCCTCTCACAGGCCCGGCACCAGTTCCCATATGCTTTCTTTGGCTGAGGATCTCATTTCTTTAATTCATGGATCCCAGCCTCATCCAGACAGGAGACCTCTCATCCCACCCTCTCCCAGAGAAGAGGCCTAGGAGCAAGAGCCCCCAGAGCCAGTATCCACAGATGATTCCTCTGATGACTCAGAACATACAGACCCTCCTGAGGCTCCTTATTCCTCACTTACTTAAGACTCTGATGCTGGACAGTCCATTCCTTCCAGCCTCTCCACCTGAGGAATTTTCCCTTTGGGGAAACCTTTCTGCATGCTATGAGGGAACAATTTCAGTGGCTTGGGGCCAAGATTTCTCAGACTCTAGAAATGGCTTAGAACCTTTCTACATTTGCCACAGCATAGGCCTTTAGCTATACCTCCAGTTCTTTTTCTGTTGTAGATGATGCATCTTAATGATGCTTGCAACTGCTCCTGATTCATTACCTCCGGCCCCTGCTAAGCCCGGGAGTAGGTTCTACAGGGTCCCGGACACTCATCACCATTTATACAAGGCCCCTTTGCAGATCCAGAGACTATCTCCCAGGGCTCTAAAGCTGTAGTAACCTACATCTACTAAAACCCCTCCCCTCTGAAAGGGAATCCAGGTCCCTTAGGAGCCATGGGTAAAAAGTTTACACCTCTGCTACTTTGTCAGCTAGAGCTTTGAACTGCCAATTTCATATGATTCAATATCAAAGAGTTTATGCTAGACCAAAGTTAACCAAAAGCTGTCCTCTGAGAGAATCTTTAGATAGTTAGAAAATACATGTTCAGGAGTAATGGTACATAACATACAGCAGGTTAGCAACCATTCCTTAAAATGCGGCTATGATGCACTGGAGGCTTTTTAGATCAGCCATGACTGGCACAGTTATCAGAGACATGCATGGTTGAAAGAGCATAGCATTACCAGACCATGTCAAATCAAAGCTTTTAGATGCTTCCATGGACAAAGTCAATTTATTTGGTTCCCTGCACAGCAGGTACTAAAAGATGGAAGAGAAGGTGAAATTCGGTGTGGCCAAACAGTGAAAGATTTCTTACAGGTTCAACCACCAAGGTTTAGCAGGAACTGGCCCTCCAAAATTGGTCCTTTCCGGACTCTTCTAAGACACAGAGAGAGCTGGCAGGAATATATGCTCAAGAGGCAGAAACCAATCCAGGGGGTGCCTACAGGGGACGCCAGTGGCAAGGTAACAAACTAGCGAGGTGAACAGGACGCAGCCACAGCCACTACAACAACACAATCACAGTGACTTGAGCTGTGACTTACCGCCTACCAGGGAACAAGCTGGAAGCACCCTTAGGCGGAAAGTTAACATTGTTTTCAAAAACCAACTGGCATTTGCATCACAAGGAAAAATGGATTTTGCAAACTATAGACCAAGGTTACAGGTTCCATTTCCATACTCTACCAGCAAAGAGAGGAATGCCAAACCACCACCACCTACTCAAAGGGCAGAAGCTCTAAAGCAAATATCTCAATTATTAAGAATGAAGAGCTGTGGAAAGGTACCATCTATGGAACAAGGAAAGTGGATTTTACCCAGACTCTTCCTGGTACCAAGAAAAAAGAGAGAGCAAATGGAGGCCTATTCTCGACCTGTCCGCTTTAAACACATTCTCATTGTTCCCAAAATTCAAAAATGCTGACCCTACAGCAGCTTCTTCCCATGCTGGTCAAGGAGTCTTGGCTGGTAACTCTAGATCTCAAGGAGGCATACCTGCATCGCCCCCATATACACGCACCAAATTGCAGAAGATACCTCAGATTTCTTTTGCAGGATCAGAGCATTATCAATTCTCAGCATTGCCCTTTGGCTTATCTACTGCGCCCAGAGTGTTCAATGCGAAATGCTCACCCAGCATCAGTAATTGCTCATTGCAGACTCTTTAGGAATCCAAATTTACCCCTACTCTGGACGACTGCCTGATACAAGCCCGGACAACAAAGCAAGCAAGCTAACAGAAGACTTACAAAGAGTCATTTACCCGTTGCAAGCCCTGCGATATACAGTCAATATAAAAAAGTCAAGGCTGATTCCATCCCAAAGGATAACCTTTCTGGGTGCAGAGCTGGACACATCAAAACAAATGGCATTCCTAACTGCAGAAAAGGAAGAACAACTACCCCTCTACTTCTTGGCATTAACAAAGCAGAACCATCTAACTGCAAGGGAAAGTACTGCAAGCCCCTAGCCAGTTTCATGGCATCCCTGCATAATTCTGGTCCCTCATGCCAGGCTGCATATGAGAAAGCTACAGTAGGTACCCTAAAGAATTTGTGGTCTCAAATACAAAGCACAGCCTAGAAACCAAAATTCCAATAATCCCATGCCTGAAGTGCAAGAGTTCCTATGGTGGGCTCAGACATGCTCAATCAAACACAGGATTGCCCTTCTGCAACAGCCAACTTGCCAAACCATCACGACAGATGCATCAGACCTTGGTTGTACAACACATGCTGGACAAGTGCATACAAGGTTTATGGACTCAAGACCAGCTGCAACCTACACATAAATCTAAAGGAAATGCTGGCAGTAAAATATGGCATAACCAGGGTCATTCAGACCATTTCTCCAAGAAGGTCAGTTTGATGATAAGGACAGACAACACCACAGTTATGTGGTACATCAACAAAACAGGGAGGCACACATTCATGCCCTCTATGCCCGGCTGGCACTGGACCTATGGAATGTGGCTCTGAGCTCACACAACATTCAGTTACAAGCAAATTTTTGTAACCAGGAAAAGAAAACATCCTAGCAGACATACTAAGTAGAACTACCACGGATGCCCACGTAATGGATGCTGCATCGGTTTACATCTTCAAAGCCATCACAACAGAATGGGGACTACCACAAAATAGACTTATTTGCATCCCCACTCAATCACCAACTAAAGAGATTCTCTGCACAAGGACGCATTCTCACCCACCTCTGCTTGAAGGTGGACTCCCCTATCTTTCAGTTGGAAGAACCTGACAGTTATTAAATGCATTCCCACCACTTCCTTTGATGCACAAGCTTGCTTTTGAAGATCAAAGAGGAACGTCCAAGCATCATTCTGATAGCTCCAGACTGGGCCAAGGCAACATTGGTACCCATTGCTGAGGAGCATGTCACCGAGGAACAAAATATGGAGCATTACCTCTGATCCCATTTCGTTGTTAACACAGAACAACTACAACATCCTGCATCCAAAACCTGAAAACTCTGCAGCTAACTGCCTGGAACATTACATAAGAACAATTAACCCAAATTTATTCCAAAGGGTTAAAGACATAATCCTTGAGGCTCGTAGACCTTCAACACGAAAAGAATTATGCAGCAAAATGGAAAAGATATCTCATTTGGAGTACTGTAAAGGGAGTAAAGATGTGGCACTGGTAAACATAGCCAACATCCTGGAGTACTCTGGCAGAGCTCTTTCATACAGGCCTGTCCTATTCTTTCCATCAAGATACATGCATCAGCCATTTCAGCAGAATACAGCTTGGATCCTCCTGTCTTCCTTCCTCATCCCTTCTGCTCAGGCAGTTTCTAAGAGGAATTAAAAATGTAAAACCTCCCAGGAAACCACCATTGCCAGCATGGGACTTGAACTTTGTGCTAGAAAAATTGACACTTCCTCCTTTCGAACCGGCAGCAACAGCAGAATTACAATACTTATCCTGGAAGACTGCTTTCCTGCTGGCAATCACCTCAGCAAGAAGGGTCTCTGAACTACAGGCATTAATGGCAGTGCAACCCTTCCTGATCTTCCATCAAGATTGAGTGTCCATGAGAACAAATCCTTCCTTTATGCCTAAGGTGGTCTCCAGAGTTTCTTTATGCCTTTAAATCAGGCTATCCACCTACCTACATTCCTCCCCAACCCTCAGAACAGGGGAGAAAGACTGTTGCATACCTTGGATGTACATAGACAATTACGCTACTACCTGGACAGGACCAAGTCCAATAGAAAAACTGACCAGCTTCTGGTAGCATATGCAACAGGAAAGGAAGGAAAACCAATTTCAAAGCAGACAATCTCCAAATGGATAGGAAATTGTATTAGATTTTGTTACTCCTACCATGGAAAGAAAACTCCAGAGAACATCAGGCCTCACTCCACAGGGGCTACAGCCACCACCTCAGCCTTCATTGGAGGAGTGGCTACCAAGGACATTATACAGGCTGCTACTTGACCTCCGTGCATACATTTGCCAAGCTATACAATTCTACCTTTATACTCTAGCAATCCCAGGCAGGTTTTTGTCACTGCTGTTTGGCAAGGGATCCTAACTTCATCACCATAATCTTTTCATTTTTTCCTCCTCCCTAGTTTAGCTATGGTATTCTACCCATTTAAGCGTGACTGCAGATGCATCCTTGAAGGATGACATAGTTAGCCAGTTTTGTACTCCTACTTCATAAATGTAGATGTCCGATAGGAATGCATCTTGCCAGTCAGGATTACCCACCCTCCTTCCCCTCTGTGGTACTCCTAGGGTATTTGCCATCCTTCAGCTAGCTTGGGGATCTATTAGACCATGGTGTATTTGTTTGTATATAATATGTACATACATGCTTATTTTATGTGTTTGTTTCTACTATTTGGAAACATTGGCATTTATCCAAATTTAGCCATCCAAGAGGGCACCTGGCATCTGGGGCAAGAAACACTGAGGAAAATGGCGTCGGCTGATGCCTTTATACCCGAAAAACTGCAGCTATGACGCCGGGCATTGAAGCTGACACCAGCCGCAGGCCAGACCCAGACTTTGGAATCCGGCCGACCAAGGGCTGCACGACAGCGACAGGACAACCCATTTGTAAGGACTGCAGATGCATTCCTATCGGACATCTACATTTATGGTAGGTACAAAACTGTACTTTTTCCCTTTTGTGAGTCCACCACTGAAGTGGGTGTCTATTATGTGATAAAGGCTGGTAAAATTATAGGGTATACAGAGCAGGCATTACCAAAAGAAACTAAGAAGTTGTCTTTCTGTACAGACATTTATTCAAGCTATGCAGGGCACTCTCTATTTCTTCCCTCTCGTTACTTTATGAATATACAGTGGATTGTTCTGCCTTACTAGAAGTGCACAGCCAGCATATAAGAACATGCATCCACAGACCCCAGGATTATAAACCTCTATATTTGTTGCATTGTTGCAAAGCTATGACTACAGTACTACCATAAAGAAAAAAATATATGCTGTTTTACAGTGCAGGGTACAATGTCATCAATAGAGAAAACACAAATGCTATCACTCCTAAACAGTGATGGTCGCGTAGTAGCAGCCTAATCAATGAAATACCACATGCAGAAGCAATGTCACCTGTGAAAGAGGTATTGGACTGAAATGGGGTAGCAAGTATGAGAGGCTGGTTTTAAAAATGCTGGCTGTGCATGAACTTGACCATAGTGGCAGCTTTGGAATTGAACCGATCTGCATGGCCATTTATTGTTATTCATTATCTATCGTCAAAGTATATTGTTTTGTATTGTTTTACTGCACTTACAGTTTCATTACATAAGCAGCCATACTCTAGTTATATACTTTTATAGGAAGCCTTATAGCTGTATTGTTTAGTTTATATGTTTAGTCCCAGGTTAGCTTAATACGCTTGAGTAAAACATTAAGTATTTTCCAGTATCATTGTATCTGCTCCCTATCATTGCCAGCCAGGTGCACATTATACTTTGTGCACTTGGGTGTGTTGTACCAGTTTTCTTTTGACTGTTACCATGATTTTATATCACAGGATTTCCATGTTCCACCATTCAAGCTTCATGCTTGTTCTGTTCTGTGCTGTATCTTCTACTTGAAGATCTTAAGTGATCATGTGAAGAAATACAGCAGAATCTCTATGCAGTCATAGATGCTAACATAGAAATGGACCTCAGTACTTGATTATATATCGCTGCTAGTTGATAGTAAATAGGGTCTGGCCCCCATATCTCTGATATACAGAGACAGTCAGTAACACCCAAAACTAACATAGACCCTTTTCTGGCATAATCTCTGAAAACTTCCCAACTAACATATGTTCTCTCCTTAATAAATGTCTATGATACATAGGGACACAAATTGCTGTGTTGCATGACTAGACTTTGAAGTTTTGCATGACTCAGGCTTGCTAAGGTTCTGGTAGTTGTTAGCCTATATATAATGTGAACCTTTGAAAGTAACTTAAGGCTGAACTCATAATAAGCCAGTTGTAATTCCAGTGCTAACTCCCATTTTTTATTCTCTCTTTGGATTTAATTTATTCTTTTTAGGCCTGATAGGCCGCCATGTGACATCATCATTTGAGTACATTCTCAGCTCCTTAATATGCTTATATGGTAGGCCAGCTAACTACTTGACCAAAGTCCATGTAGCATATGCCACCTATCTCTTGGAGTCATCTGACCAAAGAATGTTGTCATTTTATCCAAACTGCCCCTACATGAGGAAATTCCTGTGCATCTCTGAAAAAAAATTCTCATTCATACATGGCAATCAGTACATGAAAAGTAACGAACCATAAAAGGAAACAGTAGTAGTAGTGGTTAAGATTTGGCAACAAAGGGCACAGGCAGCATAGTAGTAGAATCTTATAACTTGGTTCTCCTTACCCACAAATGGTGCAACCCTGAAGGATATTCTATATTAGCAAGAGGGGATTTTGTGGAGAGGTGCAGCCACCCACAACATGTAAGACAAACCCTTTATGGAATCATTTGAGTAACAGGGAGTTATATATAAACGCAAAGTATGTTAAGGAGTTGGCACTTGAGCAGTACAAATAACTAGTACTAAAGAACGCTAACATAGAGGTAAAAGACTACCCTTCCCCACACTCCATATTTTAAAGATTCCCCTTCTTAAGGCAGCTGTGAAGTTTTTGGGACAAGCACTTGTTACTATAAACTCTGCAATTCACTTGGTACAAAGTTGTGTGAGTTCAGACTAGTGGGCTTTATTCAAGTAGAAGGATCTGCGGTGTGGAAACAGTCCTGACATGGGGTGCAGCAGAACTGGCAAAGGTGCATTACTGTTCTTTCTTTGTTTTTATTTACTGTCAGGTTGGTTATTTCCACATTGATTTTTTTTATATCACTTTTCAGCAAGTTCTTGCAGGTACCCTTCTGCTTATGTTTGGTATATTGTTTTTCAATGACATGTGAGTTGGGATTATAAAACAGCTCTTTTATAAGCTTTATTGCAAACCCTGGGATTCTTTTTATATGGTGTTTGTTGTGACAGGAGGGAATGTATTTCATCCACTTTCTCTGAAACTTTGTAGTGGCACAGTGAGCTTTTATGTGTTGCATATGATTTTGTAATGCAATGTGGTAAGCTGCATAAACAAGCCAGAAAAGAAAACATATTGTCTGTATATTAACACAGCTTTAGGAGAGTTCAGATTTTACAGCATTCCTTGAATAAGCTCACTAAAATTTTTTCTGGGTGGTACCCATGCTGAACGGTTTCCACAGATGGTCTATATTAGAAACCAAAAGAAAGTTTTCAACGAATGCTCACATGAGCAAAAACGCTTGACATCGCATCCTTTATTGTGGGTGTGGTGCCCTACATCCCCCAACTATATTCCAACTTGAGCTTGCACTACAGTGAGGAAAAGGCAAACATCCCACTCTCATTGTACCAGACCCTACAACACTCTTTTCGATTTCCAGCATTTTCGCCATGTGAGCGCTTCACTGAAAACAACTTTCGGTTATCTGATATAGACCCTTTACAAATTACCTTCCTGAAGCACTGTTTGCTTGTTAGGACCAGGGATAATTCTTTATCAAAGTGGAACAGTAGTCTGTCTTTTCCACATGTCTACTATTGAAAGCTGACTTAGCTATTGAGTGCTTCTAATGCATCAGTGCACTTTTTTTTCTATCACATTCTGATTAGTCCTCTTCCAACAACAGTAATGCATCCTGTACTGCTCATCTAGGGACATAGTTGTGGTGCTCTTTTCTCATATAATAAACAGCAGTAGGACATTATGTAAAAACACATCAATGAGCAGTAAAATCCATTACATCTTTTTCCATTAGATGTACTTCCAAACAAGTGTGCTGCAGAAAATATTTAAAAAAAAAAACACATTTATGTGTCTGCCTCCAAAGTGAAAGATGCAAAAAAAAAAACAGTAGCTCATGTAAGCACTTCTTCCCTACATTTCTAATTGTAGTGAGATGGTTTTACTATCAGCATGGGGCTGTAAATAAAATGAGCACACAGAGGAAACTTAGGATTTCCTGAAGAGTTAAGTTACCCTTCCCCCAAGGTACTGAAACCTGAGCCATCACACTAAAAGCTGTCTGAATGTAAACAATAGGATCACCTGACCTACCAGCTTAATCAAAACAATGAGATCTGCAGGGAATCTTGACACTCTCCCTTTGCTTTTGATAGAAAGACTTTCATTTAAACCTAAGAGGCTGAGTTAAGCCTATTCTGCCAGCTAACTTCTCGGACTTCGATAAGATCTTTCCAAGGCCCCCCTCTGGCATCTTTATAAACAATGTGCAATCCAGAAAAATGAAAACTATGATCAGGAATGTTGGAATTGTGTTTAAGCAAAGCACTGTCCTCCTTTTTGTTCTTAACATCAAGTATGTGTTCGTAAATACAGTGCTTGAACTGCCTCTGTGTTTTACCAACATAAAATACTTTGCAACACTGGCAAAGTGCCAAATAAACCAAACCAACAGTGTTGCAATTACAATGAAAACTAGAAATAATTCTAGTATTCTTGATGGTTACTTTATTTGCTTCCAAAATGCATTTACATTGGGAACACCTCCCATATTTAAATGTACCTCGCCTCTTGTCACTAATTGTATTATAGGTTGCTTCGTTGATTGCAAAGAACTGCTTTAGACTTTTCCCTTTTTAAAAAAATAACCTTAGGGCCATTGCCCAAAGATTCATAGAAGTTCTCAAAACAAGAGAAAATATCCTAGTTCTTCCTTAAATAATTAGTAATATTAGCAGCATCAACCATAGAGATAGCTATAAATGCCCAACAAAAAATATTACTGGTTTGTACCTTCCCAAAATCAGCATTACCTTTGCTTTTAAGAAGTGGTTTTAAAATACCATGTTTCGTTTTTTGTAATATCTCATCCTGAATATCCTTAAGTCTGTTGGGTAACCTT
>NW_025052421.1:0-11208 GCF_019279795.1 Protopterus annectens | reverse complement strand
AGTGAGTTCAACTTTTTTTCTTTAAAAAGTGGGAGAGGATAAAGATGTGATATCAGAGGGTAGATTGTTCCACATTTTTCCAACAGAGTTGGAAAAGAGACTGTCACCTGCAGAGTTAGAGGGTTTGGTTATATTAATCAGTAGTTTTTTGGAAGAGCGTAGATGTTTCAGGTTGTTGTATGGTGAAATGAGGTTAGAGAGTATAGGTATTTTAGTTGGATGGTATAAGATCTTGTGAGCTATTAAGAACTGTTGCAGAATGAGTTGGTTTGGAAGTTCAAGCCAACCTAGTAGTTTTAAGTTCAGACAATGGTGAGTTCTAAATGGGGATCCAGAAGCAAATCTAGCAATGTTATAGTAAGATGTTGCTAGTTTCTTGAGGTTGTTTTTGGAGAGATTAGTGTAGATGGGGGAAGCATATAGAAGAGTAGAGATAAGGTGAGATCTGGCTAAGGTGGTCCTTGCTTCAGGTGTAAGGAAGGGCTTGATTCTGTAAAGGGATCCGATTTTTTTATTAACTAATTTGATAGTGTTGTTGATGTGGGAGTCAAAGCTGAGATTATTGTCAATAGTTATTCCTAATAGTTTAGTAGTTGTGTCTGGAGAAATAAGGGTATTGTCAGCGGAAGTAAGAGTTAAATTGAGTGTAGCAGTTTTATGGGAAGGAGAGAACAATAGCAGTTTGGTTTTCTTGGCGTTAAGGAGTAGGCAACGGTCGCAGAACCATTGTTCAACAGTGGTAAAAGCTTTTTGGGTGAGTGACTGGAGTTCATTAAGTGAATTGGCAGTGCAGATTATAGTAGAATCGTCTGCATATTGGATGCAGGTTGAGTTTGGGATAGCTGATTGGAGGTCATTAATAAAGATAGAAAATAGAAGGGGGCCTAAGATAGAGCCTTGAGGTACACCTAAAGAAATAGGAAGGAGATTAGATAATACATTTTTCCAGCGAACTGCTTGGTTGACGGTTTTCAGGCAAGATGTAAACCAAGCGTTAAGGACGGAGAATCGGCGAGAGGAGACGGCGCGAGAAGAAGTTTATGGTTAACCATGTCGAACAAGCTGAGCAGCCAATGAAGATCGCTGATGATAGGTAATTATTGCTGCGTTATATTGATCGAAAGCAGGAAGCGAGAGCAGTGCAGCAGGCTGTGGGAGGGTCTGAAAACGCTATAAAGTTAGGCAGGTTGTGATGTAGAAGGTGGTTAAGAAGTTGGTTGTGGATACATCGCAGCGATTTAGGGGCCAGTGTAGGGTGAGGAAGTGCTGTGGGATGAGTTAGAGAGGCTGACTTGCTCTCCTTGTAGAGGATGATGTGAAATATCTTCCAGATAGAGGGAAATCTTCATGTATGGATCTATTTATCAGCATAGAAATGGGATAGGAAACAGCATTGGTCTCATTTGTAAGAATTCAGCAGGAAGTCGGTTCACAGAGGGGGTGGTAGGGTCTTAGCTTTTTGAGCAGTGATAGATGAAGGAGGGTTGATACAGGTTGAAAAAATGAAAGGAAGGAGATGCATTTAGTGCTAAGGTAGGAGAAGCTGAGGTCAGAGTTAGGTGATCTGAAAAGAGTTTGATAGTATGAGTGAAGAAATGAATTGAAGTCATTACTATTTGTGGATTATCCAAGGGAATCCAGGGCGTGATAGACCGCCTGTGATAGATTATTAATACTACCAGAACTTTTGTCCTTTGAAGCCTACAGTTGAAGCTGTAGTAGTTCTTTTGTCTGTCAGGATGGCTTTTTTTGTACTACCAAGTTTCAGTTTTGCGGTCAGTTGATCTTCAGTGAAACGCCATTTGCCCAAGATTTGTTTCTTAGATTGATTTTCTGCCCAGTGTTACATAGCCAGGGAGCTGGTCGATGGTTCTGCTGTTCGACCAGGGGTATGGCGATCCGAGATTGATAAGAAAGAATTAGCTATTCTACTGCTTCATTAAGGGGAGAAATTTTAGTGGGGACCAATTACATTGTATTAACTAGCTGAAAATGCCTGGAGCAGTCTGTTTTTTTGAACGAGGTTCTGTATGTGGTAGGTAAGATTAGCCAGTTTTATGCCTGATTACATAAGGGTGAGTGGTCACTAGGGCCTCCGGAGGATACCTGCTCAGGTTAGTTGAGGAGCATCAAAGAACTGGCCCAAGGTGGTTTTGCCGTTGGTTTTATTAACTCTGGCAGGACTATTAATGAGTTGGTAAAGCCATGTAGGTTTATATGGAGGTGGGTTTGTATTATTACATATTGACCCAATCAATGTTGAAATCATCTAGGACTAGTGTTTCTTGAGGGAGATGGGTAGAGAGTGAATTGAGGATGCATTCAAGTGGGTTGATATTGTTTCCTGGGGGAAGATAAACACATATGATATTTATGGCTTTACTGCTGTTGACTTGAAGTTTGGAGCAGATCACCTCTGCCTGTTTATCAAGGCAAAGAGTCTGATCTATAATACTAATTTGGAGTTGTGCCTTATAGAGAATTGCTACCCCTCCTCCCTTTTTTGCAGTGCGATCAAGTCTAAAGATGTTGTACCCGGGTGGGGTGATTTCATTGTCCTTGATGGAAGGCTTTAGCCATGTTTCAGTTAAGCATAGAATATCAAATTGATGGTTTTCTAGAAGGGCATGGACTTGAGTGGCTTTGTTACAAATGCTATATTGAGATGGGCAATAGAGAGAGAGTTGGTGGGAGTAGTTGATGATAGAGAAGTAGTTTTATATAGATTTTTGTAGGTGGTGGTATTGGGGTGGAGTGGGCCAGGGTTAGGATTAATGTCTCCATCCAATAGTAAGTGGAGGAGTATAAAACCTTTTGGCTGGAGAAGTTTGTGAAAGATATTGATTAGTTTCCTAGATTTTGGTTTGCTTAATTTGACGTAGGCAAATCTGTGATATTTGGTTAGTATGTAGTTGGGTTGAGGAGTGAGATTTATGAAGGTATGAGAGAAGGTTGATATAGTTGTAGAGGTATGTTTAGAGGGGAAAAGGGAGAGTAGAGTAAAGTGGGTATTCGTAGAAGGTTAAGAGGTAGGTAGTAATGAGAGAGGAAAAAAGTGATAAGCAGATAAATAGTTTAATTTGTGAATGAGTAACCGTTGTGGGCATAGTGATTATTGGGGAGGTGAGCAAGGAGGAGATAGGTAGATTGAAGTTGTGGGGGGGAGTAGTAGTATGACTAAGTAAATGGGGGTGGAGGTTGGTAATTTAATTAGTGGTGTTATGTTTTGTAGACAATGTGATAGCTCCTTATCTGATTGGGTAAGGTAGGATAGGGGTGTGGTCACTAGTGCTATAAATGTAGGAGTACTGGGGGTGGATGAGATTTGGGGGCAGGGTAGGGAGGGGGTGAGCCGAAGGGGCGAGCGGGCAGAGACAAGAGAGTGGACACCCAAGGGAGACAATCAGTAGAAAGGGAGAAATGAGCAGGTAAGTTTGAACGTGTGAGAAAGCAGAAGTAAGTTAGCAGGCTAGTGTAGCATACATATAGTCAGGAGAAAGGAGTTAGGTTACTCTAAGGTGCTTAGACTTGTAAGAGAGTTTGGGGTGTAGTGAGAAGTGTACACTGGGTTAAGGGTAGGAAGATGCAGAGCAGGTTCTAGGAAGAGAAGAAGCTAAAAACAGAACAGTAAAGTCGGGCTGAGAGGTCTAGTAGAGAGATAGTTGCAGAGCCTGTGATACTGAACAGTAAGGTAAGGCGCCACCTAGTGGCCAGTGAGTTAATTGCAATAAGACCCCACGTACAAAGGGGGGCAGGCTACAGGAGAGAGGGAGTTCGGCTAATTAATACAAGAGAAGAGAATAGGCTGTCTGTGCGCGTAGGTGAAATGCACAGATAAAATATAGCTGGGGGGGGGGGCTTGTAGGCTGCTGGCTATCCTGAGTAGGAAACTTGCCTAAGGTAGCAGGGTTCTTAAACCTGAAATATAGATACAAAGCTCAGGTATGTAGGAAAGCACATACTTTCACTGTTTTAATCAAGCTGGCCTCTCAGGGAGTTGGTGGGTAATTCCAGAGTTCAGACAACTTCCAAAGACTTCAAGGAGAGTGATTTGATGGTCTTTAGGTACTGAATTTACAGGTTCACCAGGCTGGTAATAGTAGGAAGAGAAAGGCAGTGAGATAGATAGTATTAGAGTTACAGTCAGCAGAAAAAGAGGTGGACAGTCACATCTACAGTTATTAGACAAAAAAACAGTAAAATCTCAAAATTGTTCCAAAACATCTAGTCAGTGAGGAAATGCAATCAATGTGAACATATAGAGAGTACATTTAACAACACAGATACTGTAACAGTTCTAAACATTCACAGGTATTTGTCACAAAAACAGTAGAAACTCTAATTTGTTTAAAACATCTAGACATTAAGGTAATACATATAAATTGAACATATAGAGAGTACAGTACAGGTATTGTTACCATTCTAGACATTCAACTACAAAATGTACATATAGCCAATTAGGAAAGAGCAATGTTAATTGTGTAGTTATATGTCAATGTTATCTAGTGAAATCAGTTGTGCTAACTTATATGGCTTAGGCAGTGACATAAATAACAGGATTATCTATAGAAGCAAGTAAAGCTGACTAGAGTTATAATTGCCTTAGTGTATTGCTTATTTCAATTTAGCTACCAATTAGTATATTAAATGGAAAGGTATGAAATATCAGTGCGACACTCTCAGCTAAAGCATGACAGCAGGTGTTGAGCCTTTAGAAGCAGTTCAAAAAGCTCAACTCTAATAGGGAGATAGCTTCTGTGGAGTCAGCATTTAAATCAGAAAGGTCATTTTCACAGCAAGTTGACAAAGAAAAAAATATATAGCAATATAGGGCAGTAGTCCATAGAAAATTCCTACAATGGAAGCAGATGCTTTAAGAGCAAGCATGCATGACCAACGGAATTGTAACACTACCTAAACTCAACTAAAATACGTACAGATAGCCAGCTATAACAGAGCTATGTTAGTAATAAATCTTAATCTACCTAGAAAGAAGGACTGTCTTTCCTGCACTTTTCCTCTACCACTCTTTCTGCTACTCTCCTCTTTAATAGCAAATAGTAACCCCTCCATATTCTCCACCTTCCATCCTGGCCTCCTCACTTACCTGTACCAACTGAAAGTACCACGAGAGTCGGTGCTTACAGATTGTTTTCTGCTGAACTTTTTCCACTTACTTGTCTCAGCCTTGTGACTACTTTCCCACTGTCAATCAGCCTCTTGTCCCACCTTTAACTATCCCAATACTACTACACCCATATTTGGTATCCATGCTTTCTCTTCCTCCTCTACTTGTCTAACGTATTCTCGTAAGGACGTCCCACCTTACACTTACTAACCTTCCTTTTGCTTTAGCCCCTCCTGCACTACCTGCTCGCTCCCCCCCCCACACCTCATATCCCTTCTAAATCCATAAATCCCTCTCTTCCAGTGAGGCGCCATCTTTTCTTTCTGGTATTTTTTACCCTGGGCTGCTGTGAGTACCTGTCCTTAGCGTTGTTGGCTCTGTAAGTTACTGTGTGGTAAATATTTACTATATCGTACCTTTTTCACTGACTAAATGGCTCAGCCGATAGATGACATTACTAGCTATAATGGAAGATATGTCTGATTAATCTTGGAAACTTTGCTGTTGTATTGAGTGGCTTGTATGGTCAACTGTATGCGTTCACGTGGAGTTGTTTGTTGGCTATTCCCACTTCCATGGCTTGGAGCTGAAGCACCTAATCATACTATATTAGCTTTGAATGCTTTTTTCGTAACCTAGTATCCCTTTCATTGGGGTATGCTTTCCATACAATACCTCCCTGAATAATTGGGTATTCCCCTGTAGACATTGCATTTGGAGCAACAGTCTCTTCTATTTTGACTGCAGGGAATTAGAGCATCTTCTAGTGATGTAATAGCGATTACCTGTATATCTCTAGTGAGTTTTCTCTTAATTCTGTAGAGTAACATTTAGCGTGTCACTCTTAATATGGCTTTAGAGCCTTTTGACTTAGCCATTACATTAGTATAGATCCGTGTTTAGAGCTTCAACTCTAATCCCCCCTTAACAAACAGTCTAAGTACATGAGAGGCTCACGAGAAATGGAGAAGAGCTTGCGTCACCTATGAATTCTGAGAGTACTAATGAAGGGAACCGTCCAAAGCCACTAGATACTTATCAGCGGACTCTATATGTTTTTCGCTATATTATTAAAGTTTGTTAATTTAAGCCTGAATGGACCTGCAATGCTATTACTGTTTTCCTGTATTTTCTTTAGATTTATAGTGAAACTAGCTTGCTTATTACATCTTATAACTGTTTATATTACTGACTCTGTAAGGTTGAATAAATGTTGGGCTAGCTTGAATATTTAGTATCTTAAAGGTCTTTATGTTGCATAGTCTTCAGCATCCTAAGCGCACTTTATTTTACTGTTTAATAACCTAGCAGCACTTTTATTTTTCTGTAAAAGTCCTACCGTTAACTGTGGTTAGCTTGTACCTTTGTGCATATTATACGGTGTACCTACACATGACTGAACTGTATTAATGAATGCTTGAAAGTATGTTGATATGTACTTACTATATTACTACCTAATCTTTACAAAGGAGTGTTTTTTTCTTCACCCCTTCAAGCTAATTTTTTTTCTCTCTCTCCCCTCTCATTTCCCTCCTATCCCAGGTTTCTAACTCCCTATTTTGCTACAAGGCTGTTTGTTACCTCTAGCTTTCTGGTGAGACAGACCCCTGCAAACAATTTCTAAGTATCTCTGCATATAGAAAGAAACCTGCTGCTCGGCCTTAGGAACCCTGCTAACAGGCAAGAAAGTACGTGTTTTATTAAGCCTAGCGGCAAAGCTGAACACTGCCTTAAGAACTGTGGTTTCAGTCAGTTGCTCGAACTAGACAGGATACCCAGCAGCCATACCCCCTCTCCTCCCTTTTAATCTTTTTGTCTTACTTTATCTTCTCTATCCTCTCCTTTTGCTTTCACCCGTATTATAACTACTGAACCTTGCAATTTTCTTTTTTTTACCTTCCAACCCTATACTTTAACCTTGGCTGCCAAACAATTTGTGACCACTAGGTGGCACCCTGAACTGGGTTCTCTCTTCTGTAATTTCTACCTCTCCTCCTAGAATGGAACCCATTTAAAAGATCTGATCTTAATCTACCTAGAAAGAAGGACTGTCTTTCCTGCCCTTTTCCTCTACCACTCTTTCTGCTACTCTCCTCTTTAATAGCAAATAGTAACCCCTCCATATTCTCCACCTTCCATCCTGGCCTCCTCACTTACCTGTACTAACTGAAAGTACCACGAGAGTCGGTGCTTACAGATTGTTTTCTGCTGAACATTTTCCACTTACTTGTCTCAGCCCCCCTCCGTTCGCCCCACGGGCTCACTCCCCTCCCTACCCTACCCCCAATTCTCACCCACCCCCAGTGCAGTTAACTTTGTACCCACATAACCACACCCCCAGCTACTCAACCACCTATCACAACACACTTCCAATTAACACTTTTCCCACCTGGATAGTTCCCAATTACCACTCAACAACCTTACTACTACCAGCTGTACTTACTAACTTTACCTAACTTCCCTTTACATTTCTATCCTTCTATCACTCTAACTTTACTCCTTTCTTCATTCTACTCTAACGCCTACAACTCTCACATCCACCCTCTTTCATCTCTAAGCACTAATTCTACCATCTCCACTAAACCTACCCTTTAACAGTAATCTAATAGCATTTCTAATTAACTCCATCTCCAAAGCTCCCCACAACTTAGAACTCTCTTGGCCTCCCTCTCCTACCTCTTTATTTCCCTGCTCCATACACCCTATACTCCTACATAATACTACATACCTTCTTTCACTTCATACCACACTTTACCCCTTCTCTACAATGGCCTCTAAACATAGCATTACTTATACATACCTCCTACTCTTACCCACTATTCTAGCTGCCCTTACTCTAGCATTCTCACTAACCTTCCTGGAACATCACACTCTACTAAAACAGCACCACCACTACCAACATACCCAATCAGACCCTAATGCAAATTCCTAAAACACATTAACATAATTTCTACTTCTAGCTATACCCTTTCTAAGCACCAGATCTACCCATATCACTCTACCTCCTTGACAAGAAACTCCCATATAACTAATTTCAAAATCATAAACTAATACAACACCTACAACATCCTCTATTTAATGGTGATATCCATCCTAACCCTGGTCCACATACAACAGCCCCCAGTGACCTCAACCAAAGAACCTACACCACTTCCACCCCAACAAGATCATACAACTCCCTTCTGATAGCTCACCTAACATCCACATAGCATCAACAAATATCCCATCTTCATGCACTTCTAGATGTGCACAAATTTTATATCCTCTGTACCATTGAAGCTGGCTTAAACCTCAACCAAAGATCATGAATAACCCCCAGGACATAACATCCTGAGAAAAAAGATTGAAATGCTCAAAAAGTGTGGGGGCAGCCATATTTTGGCAAATCAGAAATCCAACTACTCTACCTTCAATGTCCAGCACTACCCACAAACTCCTATACAACAGAAACCCTATCAGCCAAACCCTCAAATCAATAACCTATAAGTCCATCTACATAATCTGGTTCCTACCTTCCCCAGGTAACAATATCAGTAATCTAGAGAATATACTTAGTAGCCTATCTATACACCTTACCCCAGGGAAACCATTGTCTTAGGCTACTTGGTGTAATATAGACTGGTCTACTTGTAGCGTCCCCTAATCCCACTAACCATACATAAATCTTTATGGTTTTCACAAATGATAACCACCCCTACAAGAATCCATAAACAAAGTGGCAAGGAAACCAGTACTAGACTGGATTCTCATTAACAGTCACCCCTCAACTTATAATCATGGAATCCTTTCCTGATGACATCAGTGACCATGCTCTTTACCTATTTAATTAAACAAAAACTTCATAGACCCAATCCAACTATTTTTAAAACTCTCACGCCCAAAAAAACTCTTCATCCTGAGAACTTCCAAACAGAACTGAAGGCTGTGATTGGTCTCCACTGCTTCATCTCTCAACTTGATGAAGCAGTCACCTCACTTTAACACTAAGTTCCTTCAAATCCTAGACTTCCATGCCCCTATCGTTCATCAAGAACAAAGACCAAAACTGCCCCATGGCCTGCTAGCAAACAAACTAGGCAAAAATCCTCCTAAGAAATAAAATCTGGGCCAAGTGGAGAGCCTCCTAAAAGCCCTTCTGACCATCTTTACTTTAAACAATGGGTCTGTAAAATGCTACAAAAAGACATCCACCTTGACAAAAGAAACTATTACTTTCACCTCCAACAAACCCACACAATCAAAACCGCCAAATATTTCTGGTCAGCTATCAACAAACTACGTTAATCCAGGCCACCACCAAGTCTCCCACACCATCAGGAATTTCCCAAAATAACCCTAAACTAATAGCTGAATCCTTTAACACCTATTTTATCAAAGCCATACAAACTCTCTAGCATAAACTCTCTATCTCCCACCAGCTTCCCTCCCACCTAATGCTACAACAAACTCAACTCCTCCTTTTTCACATACAACCTGTTCCTACATCCCTCATTTGTAACCTCCTTCTAAAACTCTAAACCATGTACCCCCTCTGCTGACTGTATACCAGCAGAATACCTGCAAATTGCAGCTAAAGTCATTGCCTACCCTATCTCTATCCTTATCAATAGAACCATTTCAGAAAGTAAAATCCCCCTTATATGGAAGGTGTCTCACATCATTCCTTTACACAAAGGTGGCACATCAACTGACATTTCCAACTTTAGACCCGATCACAAGCCCCTACTTCTCCTATAGCAAAAATAATGGAAAAATGTATCCACCTACAACTTCTTGACCATCTTTCCACAACAATGTTACTTGCCAACTGCCAACATGGTTTCAGGCCATTTCCACAGTACATCAACTGCCCTGCTATCCTTCTCTGACTCCTATAAACAAAAATCAAGTAATTACTCCTTTCCTCAGCTTTGTTTATTGGACCTTTCAAAAGCCTTCTTGATATGGTCAACCACAATCTGCTTTTTAGAGGTACTAAAGTGCCCACTCAGCTCAGACACACAGGCACCACTCTGGTTTAAATCCTACCCTAGAAAACCGTCATCAAGCAGTCCTCTGGGACAATATGCTGTCAACTCCCCTCCCCACGTAAACCTAGGAGTACCTCTGGAAGGGTTCCATACTAAGGCCCTCTTCTCTTCTCACATATTTATCAGCGACCTTAACACTACAAGTTCCTCAAGCCACCTGCATTCAGTATGCTGGCGACTTTACTTTAATCTGCTCTGCCAATTCCCTACCACACTCCACACCCCTTACCCAGTCTGTATTTAACACCCGTTGAAAATTGGTTCATGCAACACTGCCTTCTCCTAAAATGCAAAAAAACAAAATTATTACTCTTTACTCCCACTGTAAATCACCGCAATTTCACTTCACTATAACCTCAAACAATGGAACCACCATAAACCCTGATACCACAACCCGTCTCTTAAGGCATAACTATTGACCAACAACCTTAGTTATAGCTGACCACATCAACTATACTGCTGTAAAATCTGTTAACAAAAACTAGGTTCACTGTATAGAATCAAACCCTTCCCTTACAACTATTGCCAGAACCACAATAGCTCAAACTCATCTGATCTCTACCCTACTGTATGCTTCTGCTGTTGCACTAACCTTTCCAAAGAAACCTTGCAAACTGCCGTGGCTACAGCAACATAGCCAGTTGCTGCTGGCAGCCCGCGCAGAACACACCGCCATATCAACTTCAAACAACTGGGATAGCTGGAACTGCAACACCAACTACTCTATCATCAACTTTATGACCCAAAGGATACTCTTCCACTAATAATATCCCAATCTCACTAATCTTACTACCTGATATCACCACCACTCTTCGCTCAACAGTAAACTTCTAGTTTCCACTGTAAATCAAAACAAAAGCTGGAGACTCTCTTTTACTAATACAGCTGGAAAGGCCTGGAACCACCTGCCAAGCAAGCTTTCTACTATCTCTTCCACATATCTTTTTAAAAAAAAACTCAAACAGCATTTCAAACTCACTGGCTCTGCCCCTGCTCCACCGACTGACCCCCCCACCTAAACATTTCCCGCTAACCCTTTTATGGTACCTC
>NW_025052420.1:0-11545 GCF_019279795.1 Protopterus annectens | reverse complement strand
CAGTCTATTTTAGACTTTCTAGCCAGAACTTTTTCATTGGCATCTTCTGCCATCAACCACGTAAGAGTTCAATTGGCTGCCATGCTCCAAATTTTTCATGTTGTTGGTGTTTCAGAGTCTAGCATCATGGCTCCTAAAACTCTGTCCAAAGCCTTTTTAAAGTATTTCTTTCAAACCTCAATCAAAGATCCCCGCCTCCATTAGGATTTTGAACTTGGTTTCTGGCATCTTTAATTCCTTCCCCCTTCGAACCCGGCGGCTTCATGTTCTCTGAAGTTGCTTTTCTTGGAGAAGACTTACTTTTTCTGGTAGCTATATAACTTCAGCAAGAAGGGTATCCGAACTCCATGGTCTGTGCAGTCATCCTCCTTACTTAGTTTTCACAAAGACAGGGGTATCCCCTCATTGCTAATCTCATCCTTTTTTTTGCCTAAAATTTAACTTCTCAAATAAACCTAAACCAAAGTTGATTGGATCTCCCCCGTTTTTCCCTAACTATTCAATCAGAGTTAGGAACAAAAGCTACATTTTTGGATGTTCATGCCGCCAACTTAGATCTTACTTAGACAGGACTAACAATTCAGAAATCCACGATCAATTGTTTCTGTCCATATCACGGAAGGCAAATTGGATAACTTCCAGTTGCACTAAATATCCCTCTCTAGATGGCTTCACCTCTACAATTACCTTCATCTATGAGATCCAGACATCCAAACTACCCTCAAGACCCTACAAAACTCTCCCATTCCAACTAGGGCATGGCTACATCCTTAGCTTTTTCAGGATAGGCTGCCAATAGATTTCCATTTGTTACAGCACAGCCACCTGAGCCTATCACTCAACCACATTCATTTCATTTACAAAGGTGGACATGTGGTTTCCAGAAGCCGTGCCAATTTTGGTTCACTGTTCTCAAAGAGTCTGTTCCGATAGGCCACCGGGATAAAGGTGCTAGGGACACGGTCCCATCCAGCAGAATGAAGGCGCGAGATTGACAGTTTAACGGTAAGAAGTTGTGCTTACCTACCATAACGTTCCATGTTAGTTGTGCTAACTTCCAACGCCTTCTTTCTTCAAATCCGTCCCCTCTTTTCCCCCAAGCCTGGACAGACCGACTGGAATTCATTTTGTGTTTTTTTCTGGAAATTGTCATTCCCACACTATGTCCTTCATGGATGCATCTGCAGTCATAACAAATGGGTTGTCCTGTCGTCAGGCAGCCTTGATCCAGGTGGCCGAGGATTCCAAAGTCTGGAATCGACTTGACTGCAATAATAAGCACTTCTGGCTAGCGTCACATCTCTGCTGGGCTTGGGTGCCAAGGCATCAGCACGGCGTAAATTTCCTTCAGTCTTTCTTGCAGCGTGGCGCGCCCGAAGCAGAAGCTGTGCCAAAGTGCCGGTCGGTCCAGATCCGGTGATTACTACTACCGAATACTGCCGAGCGAGAAGACTTCTAAAAGCTAAGCGTACCCACGTTGGGGACTCTTTCTTGCCTCAGCACGATGTCAGAAAAAGTCAATAACTGTTTAACTTGTAGGAAACAAATACCTCATAAAGATTTCCCACTCTGCTGTTTGCCTTTATGCCCAGGCCCAGAACCGCGGCGTCAGCAGCCTGTTCGACACTGTTCGTCCTTCAGCGACGACGACGTAACATGGCGTCGGTGCAGTTTGCTGAACAGTTTTCGGCTCGGCACCAGATTTTGCGTACATTTGATATGCCGTCGGATCCTCCACGACTACCCAAATGTTTAAAAAATGCAAAGAAAAGACCGACACTTTTCGCGGTCGTGACGGATTTCGGCCGAAGTACCACCGGTTAAGCAAGCATGCGGAGTGTGTCTCGGTTTTCCGGCTGAGAAACCGAGAAAACTGAATCAATCTTCAGCCCGAATCACCGCGAGCTACTACTGAGGCTCCTGCTACCTTATCTGAATCAGCCACCCAGAAATTTTGCCTACAACGCTGTGGTTCCTACTGATCTATCAGACACCATCCCTTGGATATCTCTACTAACAGCGCGTGGTGCTGCTGGGCCTCCCTGCAGCCATGTCTATTAAGGCCTTTACCAGGGCTAAAACAGCCAAATCAGCTAAATCCAGTGCCTGTTCAAACCACCCTCCACTCAGGCCCACTTCTAGTTCACAAATGCTTACTCTGGCAGAAGATTTAATATCCTTAAAGGGATCCCAATCTCTCCCAGACAGAGGGCCTCTCAGCCCCCAGAAAGAGACCTAGAGCAGAGCCCCGAGCCTGTGTCCTCCCGAGTGAAGTGATTCTGCAGGATGACTCAGAGCATTACAGACCAGCCAGAGGGCTCACTTTTAGTGCCAATTATGAAGATTTCAGATGCTGAAGAATCCATTTCAGCTGCCTCTCTCTCTCCACCAGAGGAATTCTCCTTTAGGGGGAAACCTTACATGCCATGAGAGAACAATTCCAATGGCAGGGGACAAGATTTCTCCAGATTCAAAGAAGAAAAGACTTGGGACTTTTCTGCACTTACCACAACATAGGCCCTTAGCTTCTACCTCTGTGTCCTGCTCCCACAGTTTGTGGGCTATGCTATGGGTAATGATGTCTGCACTGCTCCTGATTCTTTACCTCCCAGCCCTGCCAAACCAGATGGGTTTTACAGGGTGCCAGACACTCATCACCACCTATCTGAGCCCACTTGCAGACCCGAAACTATATCCCAGGGGCCCTGGGCATTAGCCTCGACCACCACAGCAAAAACCCTATTCCCTCTGAGGGAATCCAGGTCCAGCATAAGAGATGGGGAAAAAAGTCTACACCTCTGCTACTCTCTCTACTAGAGCTTACAAACGCTGTCAGTTCACATGATCCAATACCAAGGTTTATGCTTGATCAGTTAATTAAAAGCTGTCCTCTGATGAATCTTTAAGATAAAAATATGTATTAGAAATGGTGAATAACATCCAACAGGTTTAGTAACCATTCTTTAAAATAATGGCTATATGATGCACTGTAGAGCTTCACATTTTAGATCAGCCATGACTGGCACAGTGATAAGAAGGCTTGCATGGTTGAAAAGGAACAGGTCTTGCGGATCATGTTAAAGCTAAGCTATTGGATGCTCCCTATGGATAAAAGGAGGCCAGTCTATTTGGGGAACCTGCCCAGCAGGTAATGAAAGAAAATGGAAGAAGGCAAAATCTGTACAAATGAGTTAAAAAGAGATTTCCTACAGGTTCAGCCCCAAGGTTTAGCAGGAACTGGCCTGCCAATTGGTCCTTTCCTGACTCACAAGATCCCAAAGGGCAGGGTTTTATGTCTCAGCTCTGGGGGCAGAAATCAATCCCAGAGGAGGTGCCTACAGAGGGGCGAGCAGTGGCAAGGGCAATAACCCGAGGCACAGGCCTTGGCAACACTGCCCCTGCAACAGGACAATCACAGTGACTTGCCTGCGACTCACGCCTGCCACTTCTGCGGGGGCAAATAGCTTAGCACCATTAGGCGGAGAGAGCGGAAGAAGTTAGCCTTATTCTCGAGAAAAATTTATTTACTATATTACAAAAAGACGAAGTGGATTTTGCAAACCATAGACCAAGGCTACACGGTTCCACTTCCACACTTTACCAGTAAAGAGATATAAACCTGCCCCCAAATCAAAATAGAAGCCTGCACCCAGACAGCAGAATTAATAAAGATGAGAGCTGTGGAAAGAATTTAATTGCCAATAACAGAAGACAGGGCCAAAAGAGATTCTGCGCCGAGACTCTTCCTAGGTACCCAAAAGAAAAGAAAAAAAACTGGAGACCTATTCCTCGACCTGTCCATCTTAAACATACATACATCATTATCCCAAAATTCAAAATGCTGACCCTACAGCCACTTCTTCCCATGCTGGGCAAGGTATGTTGGCTGAGCTTAACTCTATAGATCTCAAGGAGGCATACCTACCCGTCCCCATTCGAGAGCCAAATTGCAGAAGATACACCTCGCGCACTTGTTTTCTTGCTTGCAGGATCAGAGCATTATCCAATTCTCAGCATTGCCGCTTTGGCTTATCTACTGCGTAGGTATTCACAAAATGCCTGGCATCGGTAATCGCTCACTGCAGAGTACAGGGAATTCCAAATTTATCCATACCTGGGCGACTGCCTGTTACAAGCGGACAACAAAAGCAAGCTGACAACAGATTTACAAAGGTCATTTGCCACTTGCTACAAACCCTGGGATACACAGTCAATTTTCAAAGTCAAGACTGATACCATCCCAGACAGGAACTTTCTTAGAGCGGCGAATTGGACACAGTAAAACAGATGGCATTCCTAACTGCAGAAAAACAAAAGAACTCCCTTCTTTACTTCTTGGCATTAACAAAAGAGCAGAACAAACTAACAGCAAGAAAAAGTTCTGCAGGCCTTGAAGCTTCATGGCATCATGCATAATCTTGGCAGTCCCACATGCCAGACTGCATATGAGAAAGTTATAGTGGTACCTACAAGAATTTATGGTCTCAAACACAGGCACAGCTTAGAAACAGAGAATACCACTAATCCCATACTTAAAACAGGAGTTCCTATGATGAGCTCGGGCATGCACCAGTCAAACCCAGGCTTTACCCTTCCGCAACTTTTCGAACAAACCAAACCATCCTGGCAAGGATGCCTCAGACCCTAGGATGGAGGCACACATGCTGGACAAATGCGTACAAAGGACTGTGGACTCTCAGGACCAGCTGCACCTGCACATAAATAACCAAAAAATGCGCGGCAGTAAAACTGGCAATCCTAAAATTCAGACCATTCCTCAAAAGAAGGCCATTTTGATGATAAGGACAGACAACAACACCACAGTCATGTGGTACATCAACAAACAGGGAGCACTCATTCTTACCCCTATATACCAAGAATGAGCTTTGGACCTTGCGCTGGAATCTGGCTGTCAGCTACAACATCCAGTTACAGGCAATATTTGTACCGGAAAAGAGAACACCCTAGCAGACTTAAGCAAGAGAGACCACCTCGGGATGCTCACGAATGGATGCTACACCGGACATCTTCAAAGGCCATCACAAAGAAATGGGGAGATGCCCTGCAAATAGATCTATTAAACATGCAACAAATCACCAGCTCAAAAATTCTGCACACAGGACATTTCCACTTGCCACATGGAAGGTGGACTCTCTATCCTTCAGCTGGAAAGGCCTGACAGCATATGCATTCCACCTCTTCCCGCTTGATGCACAGAATTACTACTGAAAATCAAAGAGGAATGTCCAAGGATGAATTCTGATAGCTCCGAACTGGCCAAGACAACACTGGTACCCATTGCTGAGGAGCATGTCTACGAGAGAGAAAATGTGGTCAATACCCTGATGCACTCTGATGTTAACTCCAGAACAACTACAACATCATACATCCAAACCTAAAAACCTTGCAACTGTCTGCCTGGAACATCCACATAGCAGTAACTAACCCAGACCTTTCACAAAGGGGTTAAAAGACATTATCCTTGAAGGCGCGAACAGCCTTCAACAAGAAGAAACTATGCAGGAAAATGGAAAAAGGTTCGTCATTTGGAGTACTGAAAGAGGAAAAGATGTGTCGGGGCATAGATATTGCTAACATTCTGGAGTACTTGGCAGAGCTTCTACATACTGAGCCTGTCCTATTCCTCCATCCAAGACCTACATGCATCAGCTATTTCAGCAGAATACTGCTTTGATCCCCTGTCTTTTCATCCTCTCTACTCCAGGCAGTTTCTCAGAGGGATCAAGAATGTAAGAACCTCTCTAGAAACCACCATTGCCACCAGCATGGGACTTGAACTTTGTACTAGAAAAGTTGACACTCCCTCCACCCCGTTTGAACCATGGCAACAGCAGAATCTACAACACCTGTCATGGAAAACTTGCTTTCCTACTAGCTATTACTTGCGCCAACAAAAGCGGGTTTGAACTACAGGCCTTAATGGCAGGTGCAACCCTTCCTAATCTTCCATAGAGATAGGGTGTCCCATGAGAACTAATCTACATTTATGCCTAAGGTGGTATCCAGAGTGTGTGTCTTTTTAAACCAGGCCCAATCCACCACTACCACCACTATTCCCAATCCACAAAACACAGGTGAAAGAATAATGCATGCACCTTGGATGTACACAGACAGTTGCGCTACTACCTGGACAGAACCAAGGTAACAGAAAAAGGCTGACCAGCTCTTTGTAGCTATATGCAACAGGAGGAAGGGAAGGAAAAGCAATTTCCAAACAAAGACAATCTCAAATGGATAAGAATTGCATCACGATTCTGTTACTCCTACCATGGAAAACCAATTCCACAGAGACATAGAGTCCCTCTCACATTCTACAAGGGGCTACAGCCACTACCACAGCTTTTCACTTAAGAGGAGTGGCAACCAAGGACATTATTGGGCGGCTACTTGGACACTCCGTGCATACATTTGCCAAGCATTATAATTTTACCTCTATATATTCTAGATCCAAGCAGGGTTTGCCACCTGCTGTACTGCAAAGGGATCCTGACTACCTCATAATTATTTTCCTCTCCCTAGTTTTGGCTATGGTATTCTACCCATTTGTTATGACTGCAGATGCATCCATGAAGGACTTATAGTACAGTTTTGTACCTACCATAAATAGTAGATGTCCAGACTGGATAGCTTTATCTGCAGTCAAAATCTCTCTCCTCCTTCCCTCTGCGGTACTCCTGGGGTATTTACCACTCCTAATAGCTAGCTGGGGAAATTCTCTTATGGTGTGTTGTTTTGTATATATGTACATACATGTTTATTTTTTGTGTTTACCTTCTACTATTTTTGGAAACATTGGCATTTATCCAAAATTGCTTCCCAAGGAGGAGCAGTTGGCATCTGGGAGGGCAGAAACACTGAGGAAAACAAGAGCGTCGGCTGATGCCTTTGCCTGCCAAAGACCAGCAAGAGATGGCGTCGGGTGAGAAGTCGACATCAGCCGGTCGGACCCAGACTTTTGGAATCCGGCCGACGAAGGGCTGCCTGACGACAGAGACAACCCATTTGTTATGACTGCAGATGCTATCAGTTCGGACATCTACATTTATGGTAAGGTACAAAACTGTACTTTTCTTCCCACCTCTTCTATCCTTACTGAGGTCTGCCTTACTTTTGCATTCTTTTACATAGCAGATTGTTTTGAGGTTGGGTTTCCCTACTCCATTCTATGGAGACTAGGATTGCTTGGCATAGCTATCCAAAGCAGAGATCTGAGTAGTTTACCACTAACTAGCATTGTGGGATATAGGAGCTTCGGAGGCTGGGTGGAATTGGCTCTCGAGGCTGGTGTGGTATTGGCCGGTCGGGCCGAGGATCGGCTCGAACCCATCCAGCAGAAAGAAGGCGAGAAGAAGACAACTAACATGGAGCGTTATGGTAGGTACATAACTGCTTATTATTACTGATATGTTGGTTAACAAGGCTCTATCTAAAGCTAAAAACACTTACTGCCTCCATGGGACCAGATGGTGCTCCCAGGCAGAGCAGTGTCATCTGTGAGATTCCAAAAGGAATTAACCCTGCATCACCAATACCCTGTTCAGTCTCAGCCTCTCCACAGGATAACTGTGCCCATAGAATGGCGCCGCTTGGTGGTGGTCCCACTTCACAGGGTGGGGCCTACAACTGACCCTGGGAGGGAACTACCGGTGACCCGTAATAAGCCTGACCAGTCTGATCTGTTAGGCTATGGAAGCCAGTCATTATGGAGCTCATAAATGGAGTTTTTGGGAACAACCTCCGATACAAAGTCGCTAGACCCACACAGTTTGGCTTCATCATCCCTCCCTATGAACCTGAGTTGGACTTCTTTGAGACAGTTACTCGAGGCTATAGATGAAGGGAAAGGAGGTACCTACGGCTTACTTTGACCTTGCTAGAAGCATTTGACACCATTCCCCCATTTTCAGGTATTATTGATAAGCTCTCACCAGCCTAGGCAGCATAAACGCCGATCTAAGATGGATCCTTAAACTGGCTCTCAGACCCAGATCCCATAAAGTAAGATGTACGCGGATCTATATCCGAATCCAGACCAGTAATAAGCGCAGCCTCGGGGGCTCTGTCCTGGGGCCCTTCTGTTTACAGCATATACTTCTCCAGAAGTACAGGAAGCACCGGAAGAGGCTGTGGCTGACTGTTTGCGGACGAGGCTGCCTACCAAACTGGGTGCTACTTAATAGTCTCCGGCCGATATGGAATCCTCCAAGAAGGGTCTAAATGAGAACTGATGCATGGTGTCCAAAGCCATACAGTCTCAAGCTAAATGCAAAAAAAAAAAATGCGTAGTAATCCCCTTTGGAAAAAGCAGAGTACCCACATGAAACTACAACATAGGAGGCTAATCCCCCTGAAATCTGAAGAAAGAAATAAAAGGGATCTACTAGGGACCCAAGTAGATGAAGATTAGCTTTCCTACGATAACCATGTGTTGCCAAAGTGGTTAGAAAATCGCTTCTATGTGACCCATCTGATCACGAAAGGAGGGTCGCATAGCATCAAGATCTAAGGATGTAATGGTGCCTACTCTACTCTTCCCTCATCAGACCCATTATCGAGCAAGTACAATGCAATTGGAATGTGCCTGGCTAGACATCTCACACTGCAGCTGGAGAGACCACGAGGTACCCTAACCAAGAGTATTACTGGCCTCCAAACAGTTGCCCTACACATACGATTGAAAAACTAAAAACTGTTCTCTGTGTTGCATACTGCCTTCTCAGAAGCGATTTCAAGTCCTAACGTCACGGAGCCATGTCCATCCCAGAATTCGACCCGGAACATGCTCCATCTTAGCAAAACCAAAATTCTTTTTCTGGAGCTACACACTCTAGGGATATAAACCTCAACACAACAATGAAGATAGAACATGTTGGAGGATAGATTCCCTTACTTGAGAACTTCCTTACTATGGAACAGGGCCCCGATCTACATAAGACAGAGCCCCTCACTTTATCGCACTCTTCAAGGAGGAACCTTGATGAGTGGATGGATAACATAAAAGTTCACGGGGGATCACACCAACAGCACTACTAGATAGGGGCCAAGGGTACTAGCTGCTGGTACAAGGGGTCTAGGGAACTACTACTAAGGTGGCGGTGAATACCGCTAGCATTGATAGCTAAGGCTAATAGATGACCCAGTACTGCAACCTATATGACTGCCCCTTTGGGGGAAAGATTGCTCTTCTTGCAAGAACTGGGAACTCATTACCCAGGACAAATGGGTTTTTAAATGTAGTGTCCCAGGGATACAGATTTCACTTCCACATTGCCAACACCAAGCAGGTGGCCAGACCTACCCAAAATTTGGTGGACAGAGGCCCACAAAAACAAGATACTTTCTCTCTGTGCAAGCATGGGAGGCTATTCAACTGGTACCGGCCAGAAGAAAGGGACAAAGGTTTCTACTCAAGACTTTTCCTGAGTACCGGGAAAGACAGTTCATGGCACATCTTATCCTGGACCTGTGTCTACTCTAAACACCTTTTTGGAAATTCAAAATTCAGGATGCTGACTCTTACTTCCTATGCTGGAAAGGCAAGATGCCTGGTTGGCAACACTAGATTTAAAACAAGCACTGCACATCCCAATCAGGAATCTTGCGAAGGTGCCTACTTCAAAACTGAACTACTGCGCACTGTCAGTTCTCTGCACGCCCTTTGAAACCTCTACTAGTCCAGGTAGTACTTGAGCCCCCAGCTCCGATCATTGCATTTTTGCAGGCAAGAAATATTCAAATGTACTTACGTGCACAGATGATTGTTTGAAATTCAGGCAGAAAACCAGGACATACTTTGAATCATCTGTCCTTTGGCAAAGGGTTCCAGCATCTGGGTACACCATAAAGCGAAAATCACGCAGGCACTGTCAACAAATTATATTCCTGGGAGCAAGCTTGAATACAACTTCCCAGATGAAACACCTCACACCAAAGAAACAAAATTCATTTGACAACCTACTTCAAACAAGTGGCCACAAAAAACCCTGCTATATCTGCAAAGACAAATACTGCAAACCTTGGGGTTCCTTATCCTCCTGGGCTATTAACTGAACATATGCAAAGCTGCATAGCAAGCTGATGGTATCTAAAAATCTATGGTTGTCAACATTACTCTTCGGATCTAAACAGCCAGTTTCTATCCTACCTTGCCTCGCCTAAACCATTCACGCTTTGGTTGGCAAGGCCTTACCACCAAAACAAGGACACCTTTCACACCATCCCTTACGCTTTAGGCCCTAACGACGTCAGACTGGCAGGGCTCACCTGGCAGGGGAAGTGCATTCAGAACCACAAATGGAACCCAAAGTCAGTGCACCATATCAATCGAAATTTTAGCTGTACAGAGTGCTCGACAGCCTTCAAAGGTGCTTCAGGACAACCCTATGGTGAGCGGCGGGACGGCTGCATATGGTACATAAGCAAGCAGGTACATTTCACCACTACTGCAGACTAACCATGGTGGCTGGGTTGCGGCAGGCTACAAGTGCACTACAAGCTCAATTACTTGCCAGAAGGGTTGATACACTGGCAGATGGCCAAACAGAGAGCCTCACAGCAGGACCCCACGAGAACAAACTGGAACCAAGTTTCTGGCATGTGACGAAACTATGAAATCAGGGTAGATATGGCTGACTCTCCCAGAACTACCAATTCGGACAAATTTTGCACAAGGACTCCCCAGTAAACTGCGATGCGTTGATCTCCTCTCCTTCAGCTGGAAAACCTATGATCTATGCTTCCCCACTGCCTCTGCTTTCTAAAGTACTACTAAAAATCGAACGGGACAAACCAAGGATGATTTTGATTGCTCCAGACTGGCCACGCCAACACTGGTACCCCCTCCTGCGCAGTGTGTCACAGTTATCCCATGGCACCTGCCTCAGACTCCTTCCCTGTTGTCTCAGCAGGAGAACCAGATTCTGCACCCTCAGTTTCTAACACTGAACCTTGCAGCCTGGATAATTACATAATCCCTCCTCTACCATCCCTCAGTAAACCTGTGATGGATATCATTTTAGAGGCAAGGAGGCCTAGTACTAGAAAATCTTATGCTGAAAAATGGAAAAGATTCTGTGCCTGGAACCAATCTCAAGGGATGAGCACAGCAGCGCCCAATTTACCTCCGATTTTACAATACTTAACTGAGATGCTTCACAAAGGCCTGTCTTTTTCCTCCATTCAAATCCACGCCTCAGCCATTTCAGCTCATTATAGCACAGAACCTCCCCTCTTCTCTCATCCACTGCTCAAGCAGTTCCTCAGAGGGGCCAAAAATTTGAGACAGCCCAGGAGAGCTCCAACCCCAGCCTGGGACCTTAACTTTGTCTTGGAGAAACTCACTCTTCTCCTTTCGAGACAGCTGCTACTGCAGACTTAATTTCTTTCTTGGAAAACAACTTTCCTTTTAACAATCCCATCAGCTAGAAGGGTATCTGAATTACAGGCCCTTACTTATGGCAGTGGAGCCTTTCATCATCTTTTATGCGGACAGGGTGTCCCCCAGAACCAATCCATCCTTCATGCC
>NW_025052419.1:0-11362 GCF_019279795.1 Protopterus annectens | reverse complement strand
AAAAGAGGGGGAAAGTCTGACTAGGTTCCACAGAGCCTGTTTTCAGCGGAGGCACAGGGAGAAATGCTCCAGGCGCATGTATTTAGAATGTGGGAGGAAACTGGAGTACCTGGAGAAAACACATGCGAGCGCAGGAAGAACATGCAAACTCCGCACAGAAGGCACCCCAGCTGAGAATCGAACCTGAGAACCTCTTACTGTGAGGTGACAACGTTAACCGCTGCACCACTGCACCACCCAATAGACAAATATCAATAGACAAAGATCCCAGATTCGTATATTCATCACACTTTCAGTGAAGACTTTCTGCAACCCACCCCAAGAGGCATACTTTATATCATCAAAATATCATGATACTCACATGTGCCTTTCATATGTGCTTTCTATTAACATTATTTAGATTTCCTGGAGGTATAAGAAAATTTGCCCTATCCTTTAAACCTCTTTCCTCCATACTTTATAAACTAACTACTTTTATTCTTCATTTATTTTACTTCCAATACAAATTGTGTATCTTTTTTGTTTTAATGTTTTATCTTTCCCAAAACTATTTATTTTAATAAGTTGGCACTTATAAGTGCCTACATTTCGGTTAATACAGGGCGATACCTAAACACATTCTGACAATGGCTGTCATATAAATAGCCTGCTGCTATTAGAATATGTCATTCTGTAGCAGTACAGTGATCATTTTCATAAAAATTATTTACTGTCTGCTTTATCAGTTCTTCAGCAACATATGCAAAGATTACTAAGTAATCTCTAGTCATCTGACCGGAGATGCCAAGTGAAGCAGATACTATGGTCTTCAGATGTCCCCCCCCCCCCACTTGCAGCTGTCACTTCACTTAAACCATGCCTTTGTGCCTACTCAAATATGGATGCATTTGAGCTGTAAGAAGGCCTTGGGTTTAGCCATATTTCTGCTTAGAGCCATAGCATTGAGTAGTGCCACCATGATGTTGTCTGAATTTGAGTTTGATCTTGCTATGTAGGAATGTCAAGTAGGGGAACTCTACTTAAAAAAGGCATTATAGAGGCGGCAAAGACTTAACCCAGTATTTGGAAGCTGTGGTGCAAGAGGTGTAAGCCAACCTTGGTGAAGCAGGAAGTTTTATCTACCATATCATCACTGGTAGAGACATACCAGATCTGCTTAAAATGACACCAACTACTTAGTTAATTGTCAAGGCCAATTGACTTATCTAGGCATCATTTCTGGTGATGACAAGATACTACTGAAGACCAGTGTCTTTTCTGCCTCTAGCACATGCATAGTAAGTTCCATCATGTCTGCCATCATGTCTCTCTACATCACGTCATTCACTCACATATAGACCATCACTAGACTCTAGTCATATTTGTCTGGTTTAAAAACCCTTATGGCCCTTGTGACATCACTGATACTGGCACTGGTCAAACAGCTTACAGCCACCCTATTCTTCTCATGTTTGGTGACTGTGGAGTCAGTTTGCTTAATCGTAGAGTCAGATATGATTAAAACATTGCCATGTGTGAAAGCAGACTTGGTGGACCTTGTGGGCTTTCTGGTGACTATTTGGTGTGTGATCTGCATTATGTGTGAGTGGAAAAGGAGTAGGTATTGTGGCATACTATCAGAGGGTTTAGAAAAATTTTCTTTACAGCCGCAGTGTAAGTTAGTGGTGCATTCTGACTGATGTAGTGTTGTGTTAATATTATGATTAATGATACTGGGTTGATGCAAGATATATATATATATATATATATATATATATATATATATAAATATAAATATATATATTTATATATATATAAATCTTTAAAGGGACAATCCCAGCGTTTAAAATTCGGGTCCACAGTAAAGCTGATCAATGCCACGCCTACTTTTCACGTCACTCGCTTTCCACACCCACAGTGTCCTTTTTATTTTCAATATCCTGTATAGTTTCAATCCCAATCCTATTTTGCCTCCCAGTCTCAACTACAGCTTGGTTTTATGGTCCTGTCTCTGACTGTTCAATTTTTTTCTCATATATTCAGTCCATTTTCCGTATTAGTGGTAAATTAATGCAAAATCTGTAATTCTATCAACTTTCTAAGTTTGCAAGTTCAGTATTTAAAAAAGTCCTGATTTCTTGCTCTAAGATGCTGAGAGGTACGGCAGGGTTCCTTCACTGATTTGAAAATAATTACTACAGTGATAATTTAGGTTTTTTTTTCTACAGTAGCCACAATGAAGGATCGTTATAAGTTTTATTTTAGGCATTTCTTGCTTTAAAGGGACACACTCTCCTTACTCAAGGCACATTTCTTCCTCGAACCGAAGCTGAAAACAATGCCATTATTTGCCTGTGGAATGACACAATCGCTGCTTTGGTTCCCTGCTTCGCGTAGTGTTCTCTGCTTCTTTCCGATTTTGTTTTGGACAAAGACAAAAATTATTGGTGGGCAAAGCACCAAAAATAGGGACACATTTTTAAATATTGCTCTTATAAACTTAGAGTATTGCTAGAATAAAAGGTCTGGTCTTCTCATGTATTTTTTGAAGGTTATGTACTCTGAAACTCAAATGTCTATCATTATTTAATAAAATCAATTACATGTTTTGAAAAAAAATGTACAAAATGTTTCCCTTGTCTCCAATAGTAGTGTAGCTAGGCTGGGTGGAGAGGGGAAAAAATCACCTGATCATGATCTTGCAATACCGGCTTAAAGCCGGTATTACATTTGCGGTCAAACCTGAGCTCTTTTGCACTCCGTGTATGGTCCAAACTGTAGCATCTATTTGTTACATTGTAATTGCTAATATAGATGTAGTCAACTCATATGCCTGCCATTCTTATGAAATCCTTACTGATTTGCCACAAAACATCAGAAAACCGCAAATGTTATGAGGAACAGACTCAAATGTGAGGCTAAATCTATACAGTTGAGAGGCATGACCTCAACCTTCTCTGAGCTGATCGCTGATCCTAGTGCTTACCCAGTAAGACTACATGTACCAGTGTTTGTTTTTTGGCAAAAATTGAGTAAAATGTTTTCCCTGCGTGTGACAGTAGTGTAGCTAAGGTGGATGGAGAGAGAACAATGCAATCTCCTCATCGCGGTCTTTCTTTAATGCAATACCAGCTTTTAAAAGCCGGTATTACATTTGCAGTCAAATCTGAGTGCGGTTGTGCTCCGTGTGAGGTCTAAACTGTAGCATCTGCTTGTTATATTGTAGCAAGCAGTTTGCTGCAGTTTAAAGTAAAAAAAAGTGAAAGCTTCTTTTAATTAAAACTTGCTCTGTGCAGGCAAAATATAAACCGTAGCAACTGTTTGTTACATTGGTAGCAAACAGTTTGCTACAGTTTAAAATAAGATTTTTTTCATCTGAGAAGTGCACGATGTAATGATCCATGCAGGCACATTGTGAACTCCTAGATCTAAGCGTAAGTTGATCATTTACAGTACAGAGATGGCTTATGACTGTGAAGTTTTTTTTTTTTTTTTTTTAACGAACTAGTCTGCTACTCTGAGAAGAGTCAAAAATATTACTGGGCAGGAGGACACAGAAGGTCTTTGTCCCCAACAGAAGCAGAAGGAGAGGATGCCCATTTAATAAAATCTCAAAACTATCAGCTCAAGGGAAAAAAAAAATTAGGTTGAGGATGAAACAGAAGGAGATGTCATTACTTACAACATTCACATTGACATTGATTTTTCCTTTGCAACAAGAGGCATGATAGGGAATTCCCCTGTCCTGCAGAGATATAAATATGTAAAACTGAAATTTAAAATGGTGTACCCAATGAATTTAACATAACTCTCTCCTCTGGAAGCAGAGACTCTCTCTGATCCTGAGCAGGCTATTTTGGAGGTGGACAGTTACCAGATGGGAAAGATGCATAATGACGTGCATGAAGGCCATTTTGGACAGGATATTCAGAATTAATCAGGGTCAAAAAGAATTTTGGAAAGGGACCCAGTTAAGCAATTCCCTGTGCATAAAATGAAACTGGAGAAAAATCATAAGGAGATGATAAAAGTGACTGGAAAACTATTGAAAATGGCAAATGCTGTTGAAATACTGGTCTTGCAAACTTTAGAGGAACTGCAGAAAGAAATATGAATAGTGGGTCATGTATATAATTGTATTTAGTAACATAAAAGAAGTATTGTCAACTTCAGCATCTAGTTGCATGGAAGGTAAGATGATTAATTGTATTGTAACAACTTGTCTCTTTATTGATAAGTCACTATTTTGCTAAAATATAACCTAATAAAGATTCAAATAATACAAAGGTTATATGACACATACAACACAAATAGTAATAAACAGGTTAGTTTACACATTTATTATATTACTTTTGTAAAAACAAGGTTACCATGGTGATTAAAGTGGCATAGGTGAACTGGAATAGCCACTATTCACTAATGGCTGCCACACAGTTTTCAAGAAGATAGGTTGAAAGGTGGCCTTGTTTAATTAAAGAAGGGGAAAGCTGAAAATTCATTTGTTTGCTAGATAAGCCTTAGATGTTACAGGTTCATAGACAAGTACTAGGCTAGCTGCCCTTGCAGGCCATTTTAAGATTAGCCATTTTCCCTTTTTGTGTTCAAAATAAGCTATCCCATTTGGTGAGAGATTGGCCTTACCGATCCCATGGTAGATAATTATAGATTACCCTTAATGAAAATAACAGGGATCACACCAGAGATAATGGTGGGGAGTCTGTTCCACAGCAGCAATAAACTCTGCGAGATACACCTGTCCCTCCAAACTGTTCTGCTGGTGTGCAGAACAGATTTAAATCCCTGCACATTGTATTTCTGATGCCACTTGACCTGCTGACATGCAGTCAGTCCATCAGCAATGGGCCGGAGGATGCCTTGTATGCTAGACACAGGTCACCTCTTAGTCTACAGGATAAACAGTATAGTGACAGGGCTCTGAGTCAGTCTATGTAGGACAAGGGGTTGGGAGGGTGGCCTAATGGTTAAGGTGTTTGCCTTACAAACACAAGGTGCAGGGTTTGAGTCTCACAAGGGATAATTGGCTAGGCTTAAAATGTCTCGCAAGTGCAGTTAGCCTAGTACTAACCTATGAACCTATGTTGTTTAGGCTTTGTATCTACTTAGTAAGGTATGGATGTGGGCATTTCAGTTTTTGCATGTATCTGGACAGATGCATGCTAAAGGCAGCATTATGTTCAATGAAATGATTGGCCTAATGAGGGCTGAGTAAAGGGGGAGACTAACATCACTAGATCTAGGTACAATCCCTTTCTTTAAAAGCTGTGCAATATAGAAGGGCTTTCTTACCTATGAACCTGTGTCCACTGTTCTATCAATGAGTAGGTGAGCTTTATTTTCTAGAAACATCTGAAGAACCAAACGTCTGCAGCTTATAGGACTAGACAGCTGCATTGAAAATTACTGAAATCTGAAATAGACAGATACAAATTTCTGGTGGGGGGGGTTGAGTCGAGAAGATTTAAAAAACACTAAAAAGGCAGCAGTAGCATTAGGATGCCAGTAGGGAGGATAGAGATCTAGTAAATCCAATGAAAATTGCCTATGATCTGAAAAGGGAAAATTAGTTCTAACAATTTAGTGGACTGTACACAGCTGTGGGGTTTGGGGAAATGTCTTGTTGAAAATCTTAAGTTCAAATGAGCTAGAAATTTAATATTCAAATTCATGCAGTATGTTGGGAAATAAGAATGCAGTTAAGTTTAGAAGGAATAAAATGAAATGTGCCAGGTATTATGCAGGATCATAGGAATTAAAAGACAACTGAATCTCAAAGCCATTTCCACTTTGCCTCTCAGTTCAAGGAGGGCCAGGCCAGTCATACCAGGACTGAAGTTGTGAACACCCATCTAGTCATCCAGTTCCATTTTAAGGGGAATCAGTGTGCCACACCACTTACCTTGGAAAGGGAATTTGTTCCACAGAAAGGGGTAGGTGCTGCATTATTAATCTATCTCTATTGTTGGAGTAGATTTTACATCTGTAGTTCTGGTGTTAACTGGACTCTGATTTGCTAATGTATAACAACTCTTGGACTACTGGATCCCCTGCAGCCCTATAAGGAAGCCAGTGGGTTTCCCCTAAGAAATCTATATGAAACTGAACATATGGGGTAACCCCCCCCCAGTCTGTGATCCAGATCTTTTAGAGCCTTTACCTTTTTAGTTACAAATCTCTGGGGCCTTTCCAATTGCTTGATATACCTAGTACAGCACATCCCAAAGGGGGCACTGTACCCAGTCATGGGTCTAATTAAAGTGGAGCACAAGGACGTGAGGACTTCTTCTGGTCTACATTAAATATCTTTTGTTATGAGCTACACAATAAAAAATGATTTCCTAACCATCGTTGCTACTTAATGGTTAAATGTAAGGGAGCTGTCCACCCATGTGCCCAGGTTTCCCATGACCTTTTCATTTTGAAGTGGTGTATTACCTATACTATAAGCAGGAGCTACGGCGAACTTACCAAATGCTATAGTTTTGCCCTTTTTGGCATGAACATGAATTTTTTTTATCTTGAAATGCTAACACACTGACATATAGTACAAAGAAAATGGAGATATTGACACAGGCTACAACCGCTAAGCCCCATATAATTATCTTCAAAAGATGCGTCTAAGTAGATCAGAAGCTTGTGATGAAGGTATTCAAAAAAGTCATACAGCAAAGTATTAGGCAGTAAGGAAGAGAGGAGTGGAGAATTTTATAGAGTGAATTTGTCTACTAGACGTGAAAGAGACAAAGATATTTGGAAATATATGGTTTTAGAGATGTAGCTGTACAGTCAGCACACCGTAAAAGTTATTTAACCTTTTACTCATATTAGACATGCTGCTTGGGCCAGGCTCGACAGGATACTTATAAGAGAAGAACATTTACATTTGAAAAATGACTGTGACCTTCCCACTGACACTGTCAGATCATGCAACAGTGAGTGTGAGCTCTGAGATATAATATCACAAAGAAGAGGCATTGGACATTCCTTAATTATTGGTTGAAAATTAAAAATGTGTCCCATTTATTGAGCATTAACAGTGATTAGAAGCAAACAGTGAGAAAGTAAATTCAAAAGCTCACAGAACTTATAAAGAAAATATGGGGAGGCTGAAAATTCTAAAACAGAATCTGCAGGAAGGAAATAATATGCAGAGAGCTGAAACCAATTAAAAGGAAGGCAAATGATTATGTAACAGAGTTATGTGAGATGAGACCTGCCTCAGTGAAACATTTTCTCCGAGAATAGACAGAGAATACAAGGACATTTGAGTTTCAAACTTCATTTCCTTCAGTAAATGCATGCTATGACAAATGTTGTTATCTAGTACTTTCTATGTCTGGCGATATTGAGGATGGTTAACCCACCCGATGCACAGTAGCAAGCCACACCCAAACCCCACTGTCCCAGAGATGTCAGTACACCTCCCACCTTTTGATTGATAGCTGTCGAACTTTTGCCTTGTAAGAATAACAAATAGAGAACCCTGCAACTGCAAATGTGTTCATAAAAAGCACTGTAAGAAATAAGAAATACGCACACGACTACAGATGCCAAATCAAAAAATTACTAAATTGGGAAAAATGTTCAAAGCTAAAATAGAAATAATAATAACATAAATAATAATAAAGAAATAACAGTGTCTATTACAGTCAAAAGGGGATACTCTTATTCCAGATATATAAATGATGTTTGTTGTGTCAGTAAGTAGGTGCAGTAGAACTACTGGATTTACTGGGGCATATAACTGTGACAAAAAATGTGATGTTTACTTGGCTACGTGTCTTACATGTTAAACATTCTATGAAGGAAAGGCAAACCTCTTTCTTTTTTTTTTTTTGAATGCATCTTTTACATTTTACATACACTGTGCATTCCGTGTCAATCATGGCCAATTTACATTGTGAAACGCCACCCTCTGACATGTCAATCATGAAAGTCACTCCCATTCCTGCACGAACTTACTGATGAGTTAACCATCTTCAATATCTCCCTATGTCTATAAGAGCAATATTTATAGTTTGTCCCTATTTTTCAAGCCTTTGTCCCCCATTATTTTATGCTTTGGCCAGATTTCTTGCACTAAGAGTTTGAGAGGTATGGATGCAAGGTATGGAGGCATGGTATGTAATGCCCTGATTGCTGATTATTTAGTGTATTTTAAGGGGTGGATAGGGGTTCTACATTATTGAGTATTTCCTCCCTTGTATACAATGCCTAGTAACTATGAACTTATTCTAAGGTTTTAGTCATTCCCTATTGCAATACTACCAGCTTACCAATTTTTATTTAATGTAACTTAGGCAATTAATCCTTCAAGGGCAGCAGGGACTAAATTTGTAGATGAAACACTGAAATCTGAAGTTGCTTGCTAGTATCAGCCTCTTCATAAGTTACAGATCTCTGTAATGTGGAATTAGACTGAATTTTTACTTCTTCATAAATTGTGTTTACTGACTGATACTGGTGGATTGTAATGACAGAAGTTTGAGTGGCCTTTTATAGTTAAAATGTTCTGAAAGGGGCAGTTTTGTCATTATTGGGTCATACCTTTTGTTTCATTGCTTACGGAACAATGTTCAAAACTACAAATCTAAAGCACACACTAATAAGTGGTGATGTATTATGCAAGGAATATAATTGAATACACTCAAGAAGATGACTCAAGGAACACATACATGTATGCCTGGCCCTAAAATGTGTGCAAAGAGCTTATGGTTTGAAACCTTTATTATTTATTTGACATTTGTTGACTGGGCAGTCCGACTGAGCTATTGTATATGATTCCCAGTTAATAGTGTGGTAAATAAAGTCACCCTTGTTCATCATATTTGTTTGGATGGTGAGTGTTTCCAATAACTTTAAATATATGGTATAGATTTCTTGTAAGGAAGAGTTATTGGATTTTGCCTATGGTGATTAGAATGTGGAGATGCTCCAAGCCTTGAGGTATATTAGTTTTTCATGTAAATTGAGACAGCTCAACCTTTAGTCCCCATCTTTGTAGTGGATGGTCTAAATGTATACAAATGCATTATAACCTTGCACTGTCAGTGTGCTCTACACAACCTTAAACCATATGTCAGTGACCGCATAGACATCAACATTCTGTAAGGTTAGGAGAGCTTCTGGGGAGTGGGGTTTTAGTTTAGACTTCTAGGTTTTGATTTGCTATTTCAGAAGTACTTTCAGTCTGGCATTGCCTAAAAAAAGCACTATCCAGGAGGACAATATTTTAGCTAATATTTGAAAGCCTAGAAGGGAGCTTTCAAATATTAGCTAAAAATTATCTTCCTGGATAGTGCTTTTTTTAGGCAAAGCATCATGGTCTGTTCAGCATCTCCTTCCATGCTGACAAATATTGCATCACCTTGGAATGACACCAGAAACAAAGCCAGTTATTAAAGTCAGTCATCTTTTCTTTATATTTTGGCATGATCCTTGGAGAAGGTAAAATGCTATGCAATGCTATGCTCTCACCACACTGAAAAACACATTTTGAGAGCTCCACAATGTCCCTCTTCATATTGCCTAGGGAGGTACATCTCAGGTCATCTATATCCACATGGATTATAACTGAGTCAGACTGACACTTGTGGTCCAACGACGAGTGCATTTGTAAAGTGGTGGATCCTGGCCCTTGATAAGCAACTGACCGTGACTTCTTTACTCAGTCTGGAGATGGGGACATCAGTGTATTTCACAACGGGGCCTCCATTGACTAGAATGTTAGATTCTGTGGTGGCTTGCTTTATGGGGTTAGAAGTAAAGCCTCCATGAGATGTGGCTGTATGGGTTGATGTAGGTGTTGTTTTGAAAGAGTGCATTCAGGGTTGCTGAGGGAGTTTGTAATGTGTACTTCACCTAGGAGGTCTTTGGGGGTTGGGTTAATTGCATGTAAATGCCTCAGCAGATGTGGGTCTATGTTTCTGCTTTGAATTGTGTGTGATCAGTGCAGTGTGTGTACTACTGACAACCTTATTGACATTAGGAGTGCTTTTATGTGAAAGCTTTGCCTCCGGTGACATTGTGTAAATACACCTCTCACATACCATATCAATTTGTTTAATAATTAACTCGTTATCTGTAAATATGGGGCAGTTTCTACATTGCCTCAGGATACCCATATCCACCAAGCTGGTAACAGAGGTAGTGGGAAAGTTCATATCCATGACAAGACACCCTTTTTATTGATTAGAAATTGCATTTAATTTGTTGAGTGCACTAATTTTTTCATTGTAAACTTTTTTTGCCAAGCACTGCAATAAACTTGATTTTTTTTCTGTAACAGGTTGGAGCCTGCCAAAAGGGAAAAAGTGGCCCACTCTTCTAATGTGGGAAGTAGCTGCATATGTGTTAGCACAATCTGTGTGTGCATGTATGTGTCATGTATTTCAACTTTTACCCTGAAATTCTGGATAAAGAGAAACTATTTAGGGAAAAGGTACTCTTAGTGGGTGCTATTCACTCAAAATAATTTCCAGGTTTAAGAGGGATGGAACAAAATTTCGAGAACAAATTAAATGTGTTCCCCCAAATTTGAGAGAGCTGAGAGGTGTGTGTGTGCTTGTGTTTTGGACCTTTATGGTGAATTACTGAAAACTGATTAGTTTTTAGATTCAGTTTGTTAAATACATACATGCATACACACACAAATAAATGATTTTCTTGGGTGGCGAATGCCAGGGTACCTTTTTGGCTAGGCTTGCATAGGCCCTAGGGCCAATAGCCTAATACCTACCTATGAAATATTTAGCTGCAAGGCTTCAATAACAAGATGGGGAGGGCTACTAATGTTGTTCTATATCTTCACAGGAAACCCAGCTGTGAGCCCCCCAACCCCCTACCTCACCCCCTCCGTCTGGCATTTTGTGTTGTAACTAGTGATGATGGTAGATGATGGTAGCTAAAATGATGTGTTAACAGCTTTTGCTTTTATTGCACAGGGACCAGTTCACACACACTTAAAGATCACCACTTGTGAATGTTCTTCTTTGTCATTTAATGAGTTTGCTTACTAAAGCTGAGGCCTATGCTGAGACAAATTTATTTATTTTATTTATTTATTTATTTTACATTTGTTAACCGGGCTAGTCCAACTGGATACATGTCCATTTTCAGTGGAGGCCCGAGGAGAAAAGCTCCACTATCTAATGCATAATAACAAAAAATACATTCAAAGTACATAGGTAATTTAAGACACAACTAAAACAGGGATTTAAAATTACATAGGGAATTAAGACACAAGTAAAACAGGCATATAGGCTTTCCTTTCAGTAAGTTCAAAAGGTGAATACAGAGACTATCAAATTTCTACAGTACAGGTCAAAGTACATAGGTAATTTGAGATTCAACTAAAACAGGCATT